>NC_057814.1:146295833-146318311 GCF_018294505.1 Triticum aestivum
TCCGGCGCTGAGGAAGACGCGTCCGGCGGCGCGGAGGGGAAAATGATCTAGGGTTTCGCCCGAATTTCGGAGGGGGAGGTGTATATATAGGTAGAGGGAGCTAGGAGAGTCCAAATTGAGCACGGTTTTCGCCCACACGATCGTGATCGAACGACCTAGAGCATGGAAGAGACTTAGTGGGGTTTTGGGCTGTTTAGAGAGGGGGGTTTGCTGCAACACACAAAAGGACATTGCGGTTGCCCGGTTAACCGTTGGAGTACCAAACGACCTCCAAATGGAACGAAACTTGACCGGTGGTCTACCGGTGGTATACCAAGGCCACTTGGCAAGCCTCGGTTCATTCCGAGAACGTTTAACACCCGCTCACGAAAAGAAAACAAGAGGGGTGCGCTGGAGGAGATGGGAGTGCCGGATTGCAAAACGGACAACGGGGAAAATGCTCGGATGCATGAGACGAACACGTATGCAAATGCAATGCACATGATGACATGATATGAGATGCATGACATGAACAAAATGCAAAACGAAAGACAAAACCCGACCACGAAGGGAATATCATAACACATAGCCAAAAATGGCAAGAGTTGGCGTTACAAATATGGAAAGTTACATCCGGGGTGTTACAACACTCCACCACTACGAGAGGATCTCGTCCCGAGATCTAGGACTGAAAGAACTCTGGATATTCGGAACGGAGGTGGTCCTCGCGTTCCCAGGTGGCTTCTCGGTCGGAATGATGCGACCACTTCACTTTCAGGAATTTGATAGATTTGTTGCGAGTCTTGCGCTCAGTTTCTTCAAGAATAGCAACGGGGTGCTCATGATAAGACAGATCTTCTTGGAGGTCAATCTCTTCGAAGTTGATGGTGCGCTCAGGCGTCTTGAAGCACTTGCGAAGCTGCGACACGTGGAACACATCGTGCACGTTCGCGAAGTTGGAAGGAAGCTCAAGTTGATAGGCGAGGTCGCCTCTTTTGCCAATGATCCTGAAAGGACCCACGTATCTAGGGGCAAGCTTCCCTTTGATACCGAAGCGACGAGTGCCTTTCATTGGAGAGACGCGGAGGTAGACATGGTCTCCGATCTTGAAAGCCACATCACGGTGCTTACTATCATAGTAACTCTTCTGGCGCGATTGCGGCTTTGAGATTTTCACGGATGACTTTACACATTTCTTCAGGCTCTGTGATTAAGTCATTGCCAAGAAGTTGGCGTTCACCAGTCTCTGACCAATTGAGAGGAGTACGGCACTTTCTGCCATAGAGGATCTCGAATGGGGCCTTGCCCGAACTTGCTTGGAAGCTGTTGTTGTAGGAGAATTCGGCATATGGAAGACAATCTTCCCATTTCATGCCAAAGGAAATGACACAAGCCCTGAGCATATCTTCAAGAATTTGATTTACTCGCTCGACTTGGCCACTAGTTTGAGGATGGAAAGCTGTGCTGAAGCGAATGTTGGTGCCCATGGCCTTCTGGAAGGAGTTCCAGAACTTAGAAGTGAAGATGCTTCCACGATCTGAAGAAATCAATTGTGGAATGCCGTGCAAGGAGACAATCCTGGAGGTGTATAGCTCTGCCAACTGAGCTGCTGTGATAGATTCTTTAATTGGAAGGAAATGAGCCACTTTAGAAAGCTTGTTGATGACAACGAAGATAGCATCATTTCCGTGCTTGGACTTGGGAAACCCAGTCACGAAATCCATTTCGATATGATCAAACTTCCACTCTGGGATAGCAAGAGGTTGGAGGAGACCAGCTGGTCGTTGGTGTTCTGCTTTCACTCTTCGACAGACATCACATTCATTCACGAATTGAGCGATTTCTCGCTTCATTCGAGTCCACCAATACGATTGCTTGAGGTCATGGTACATCTTCGTACTTCCAGGATGAATGGAAAGAAGATAATTGTGCGCCTCGTTCATTATTACTTTCCTTAGATCACCTTTAGGAACCACAATCCGGTCCTCGAAGAATAAAGTGTCTCTGTCATCAATGCGATAGCACTTGTATTTGGAAAGACCGTTGTCGATACCATGTTTCACCTTCTTCACCATGGTATCCAGGAGTTGCGCCTCACGAATTTGATCTTCCAAAGTAGGAGAGACTATGAGGTTGGCAAGAAAGCCTTGCGGAACAACTTGGAGATTCATCTTGCGGAAAGCTTCACAAAGATCCCGTTGAAATGGCTTGAGGATTAAGTTGTTGCAATAAGCCTTCCTGCTCAAAGCATCTGCAATGACATTGGCCTTGCCTGGAGTATATTCAATACTCGGATTGTACTCTTGAATCATTTCGACCCATCGAGTTTGCCTGAGGTTGAGGTTGGGCTGAGTGAAGATGTACTTGAGACTCTTGTGGTCGGTGAATATGTCCACTTTTCTTCCCAACAAGAGATGTCTCCATGTTATTAATGCATGGACAACTGCCGCCAACTCAAGATCGTGAGTGGGGTAGTTCTTTTCATTGGGCTTCAACTGACGAGAGGTATAGGCCACAACTTTCTTCTCTTGCATTAACACAACACCGAGACCTTGGAGAGAAGCATCACAGAAAACTTCAAATGGCTTGGATTCGCCAGGAGGAGTTAAGACAGGAGCTGTGACGAGTTTCTCTTTGAGAGTGTTGAAAGCAACGTCACAGTCAGGAGACCAGACATACTTCACATGCTTCTGGAGGAGGTTGGAAAGAGGCTTTGCAATCTTAGAGAAATTCTCAACGAATCTTCGGCAATAGCTTGCAAGACCAAGAAAACTGCGAAGCTGCTTGACATTCTGAGGAGGTTCCCAATTCACAATTGCAGACACCTTCTCGGGATTAACAGCGATGCCCTTGGCAGAGATGATGTGACCAAGGTAAAGAACTTCATTGAGCCAAAACTCACATTTGGAAAACTTCGCATAAAATTGATACTCTCTGAGCTTGTCGAGCACCAATCGCAAATGTTTGGCATGATCCTTCTTATTCTTGGAGAAGACCAAGATATCATCGAGACACACCAGGACGAATTCATTGGTATAGGGGTTGAAGATGAAATTCATCATCCGAGAGAATGTTGGAGGAGCATTGACAAGGCCGAAAGACATGACAGTATATTCATAAGAACCAAAGCTTGTTCTGAATGCTGTCTTGGGAATATCTTCTTCACGAATGCGAATCTGATGATAACCCATTCGAAGGTCATGCTTGGAGAATACTTTAGCACCTTTGAGTTGCTCGAATAGCTCATTGATGTTGGGAAGTGGATACTTGTTCTTGATTGTCTTCTTGTTCAATGGACGGTAGTCGACACAAAGTCGGTCCGTGCCATCCTTCTTCTGGACAAAAAGAACACCACAACCCCACGGAGAAGAACTCGGTCTGATCAAACCCAGACGCTCTTGTTCATCGAGCTCTTTCTTCAATTCCTTCAGCTCCTTGGGTCCAAGCTTGTATGGACGCTTGCACACAGGTTCAGTGCCAGGCTCAAGATCGATAACGACCTCAACTGGCCGGTGAGGAGGCATACCCGGAAGCTCTTCTGGAAAGACATCTTGATACTCACAAACGACTGGAATTTGAGAGATGGCATTCAATTTGCCTTTCTCATTGAGAGAAAAATAACCGAATGGTTTCATCACGAGCGGCATAGATAATAACATCCTCAGAAGAGTGTGTCAATTGAATCTCCCTGACAGCACAATCAAGTTGAGCCTTGTGCTTAGAAAGCCAGTCCATCCCGAGAATTAGATCAATATCCGAGTCACCAAGAACAACTGGAGAAGACCGAAATTTATAGGTGCCCATCTTGATGGAAACATGCGGAACCATGGAGCTTGCATTCATGAATTTACCCGGAGAGACAACTGATAACGGTATAGGCAAATCTTGAAAAACTAACTCATGCTTGGATGCAAAAGGTCTTGAAATGAAAGAAAGCGATGCACCAGTATCAAAAAGAACTTTTGCAGGAATATCATTAACTGAGAGATTACCCATTATCACATCAGTAGATTCCTCCGCTTGAGCTGCATTCACCATGTTCACCTTTGCTGACTTGGGATTATGCTTGACAACGGCATTGCTGGAAGATCTGACAGGAGGAGGAGGCGGAAGGCGCCTTTGGTTGAAGCACTTGTTAGCATAGTGACCTTTCTGCTGACACTTGTTGCAAGTCACCTCTGAGAGTGGATGATGATAAGGAGCATTCGGCCTTGGAGCTTGATTCTGAGACTTGTTCTGATAGCCAGAGTTGGAAGAGTGGGAAGATCCATGGCCACCTTTGTTCTTCTGCTGGTAAGGCTGACTAAACGGAGGAGGAGGAGGCAACCAGAACTTCTGTTGCTTAGCAGCCACTAGTGAGGAAGAAGAAGACTGAACTGCGTCCCTGACTCTCTTCTTAGAAGCCTCACACTTGAGCTGAGCAGCCTCTTGCTTCAGTTCCATGTTATAGAATTGATCAAACTGAGTAGGCTCAACAAGAACGAGAGCTAACTGCAGATCCTCTCTAAGGCCACCTCTGAAGTGATAAATCATGCTCTTTTCATCAGGAACGTCTTGTTTAGCGAAGCGAGCAAGTTTCTGAAACTAGATGTTGAATTGATACACAGACATGTTGCCTTGCTTGAGATTGCGGAACTCCTCACGCTTGCTCTCAACAACACTTTGTGGAATGTGGTGTGCTTTGAAGTCCCGACAGAAGTCAGTCCAAGTGATCACACGACCTCCTCTGGAATCTTTGTAATGTTGATACCAATCAGCAGCTTGGTCCTTGAGCTGAGAAGAAGCGAACTTGACATAGTCCTCAGGCCTGACATTGCTACATTCAAAATGCTTGTTGATGTCCACGAGCCAATCATCGGCATCCGTGGCCTCGGCACAGTAGCTGAAAGACTTGGGCTGATTTGCGAGAAACTGGTTGAGAGTAGCAAAGTGAGGCTGATTGTTGCCTTGGCCTTGATTTCCTTGATTGCCTTGCCCTTGGGTGCGTTCTTGCAAGAGTTGCAGAATCATCTGAGCATTGGCGTTGGTGGCTGCCATGATAGCTTGCCATGCCTCCGGAGGTGGAGGTGGTGCCGGAGGATTCGCCTGACTCCCTTCATTGCGTTCCGGATTCTGACGCGTTGGCGGAGCCATCCTGAAGAGGGTGACATCCGTTAGCATCTTGATAGACAAAAAGACAAATAGAATCAACGGATAGAAATTGCAACATATAGTCTTCACAATAAACATTCGAACGAGGATGAACGAATGAATTCCATAGTAAATCATCACACTTCCATTAGTTGAGAAGCCACTTAGAAAAAGATATGGAAACAACATTTAACTTCGAAGCAACTCGAATACCACAATTCAAAACAAAACAAAGTATTGGCTTGTAGAATGAGCCGGAACAAACATATGATAGAGATTTCGTCCGAAGTTTTCGTGGTGCGGCCCACACGGGCTCGATCGTACAGCACCATCATGTACAAGGCAGTGCACATGACATACGAAGCGTCCCCGAGTCGGCATAGCCAAGGACTCTTTAAGACACTACGAGGCCACTGTAAAACCAACCGTGGAAAGGTGGACCACTAGATGTCAAACCCCAATCTCATATCATGCGTCTGCCGGAAAGATATCCTAGGAGCTACTTGAATTCCCACTTATAAACTCCCGAAACTTTCTGGTTATGCAATCTGGTGTTGGGGATACAGGGGACACAAAATATATCACCCAAACTAGCAATCCCTAGATCCAGCTGTATCCATCCGTCAACACATAACCAAGAAAACTTCGGAAATCGTTTACCTCAACCTTCGAAAAGCATCCGTTATACGAGTTATGGCAATACTCCCGAACTCCCGCCCCAGTACTGGGTGGCGTCAAGGTGATCTCACCAACAACTGCATAAAAGAGATTTCGATGTCGGCGAAACTCAGGTATTCCAGAACTGCAACGATAAAATTGTGACGACAACACCTCGGAGCTCAACTCCCCGGGACACTGCCACAACGCCTAAATGTTAGGAGGCACGAAGAACGATGTTCTCGTCACAAAACCATCGGAACGATTCTAAGATACCCGCGTGATCCTAATTTTTTTTAGTGAAATTTGAAGAGAGAAGAGTCAAAACTTCTACGTCAGGAGACCTCACTAGAGCGACGAAGGGACTGAGGAGTAAAAAGAATCCTACTCTCCGATATATATAATCCTAAGACTCAAAACATTTTTGTTCTAGACTCAACAACGCCAGCGATTCGATCAAGCAGGGGGCTCCTAAGTCGGGGATGGCTCGGATTACCAACTTGTAACGCCCACAATGCGGTTATATCTCCCACGTGTCGAGGCACGACTTAGAGGCATAACCGCATTGTGGTTTTGTCACAAGAAGGGTCATCTTCACACAATCCCATGTAATGAACAAGAATGGGATAATGAGAGTTGGCTTACAATCGCCACTTCACACAATACATAAATATAATTCTTACATCATCCAAAATACACACATAGACCGACTACGGTCAAAATCCAAATGAAAATAAGATAACCCCAAATGCTAGATCCCCGAACAACCCAACTGGGCTCCACTACTGATCATCAGGAAAAGAAACATAGTAACGACCACGTTCCTCGTCGAGCTCCCACTTGAGCTCGGTTGCGTCATCTGCACTGGCATCGTCGGCACTTGCAACTGTTATGGTAGAATCTGTGAGTCACGAGGTCTCAGCAATCTCACACCCGTGAGATCAAGACTATTTAAGCTTATAGGAAAGGATGGTGTAATGAGGTGGAACTGCAGCAGGCACTAAGCATATATGGTGGCTAGCATACGCAAAAGAGAGCGAGAAAAGAAGCAGCGGAACGGTCGTCAACTAGTAATGACCAAGAAGTGATCCTGAACTCCTACTTACGTCAAACATAACCCAGAAACCGTGTTCTCTTCCCGGATTCCGCCGAGAAGAGACCATCACGGTTACACACGCGGTTGATGTATTTTAATTAAGTCAAGTGACAAGTTCTCTTCAACCGGACATTAACAAATTCCCATCTGCCTCATAACCGCGGGCACGGCTTTCGAAAGATAATACCCTGCAGGGGTGTCCCAACTTAGCCCATTATAAGCTCTCACGGTCAACGAAGGATAAACCTTCTCCCGGAAAGATCCGATCAGTCTCGGAATCCCGGATTACAAGACATTTCGACAATGGTAAAACAAGACCAGCAAAGCCACCCAAATTGCCGACAAATCCCGATAGGAGCTGCACATATCTCGTTCTCAGGGCACACCGGATGGGCAAGACGTCGGGTTGGCATAGACCCTGGTTGCCCAGGGGGCGCCGGACATCGCCCAGTTTGGGCCAGCACTCGAAGGAGCACTGGTCCGGGGGTTTAAATAAAGATGACCCTCGGGCTCGCGAAAACCCGGGGGAAAAAGGCTTAGGTGGCAAATGCTAAAACCAAGGTTGGGCCTTGCTGGAGGAGTTTTATTCAAGGCGAACTGTCAAGGGGGTCCCATAAATCACCCGACCGCGTAAGGAACGCAAACTCAAGGAACATAATACCGGTAAGATGAAAACTAGGGCAATATGGGAGGCATGATTTAGCAAGTGGTAGGTAGCGCAGCATGGTAATGGAACGAACAACTAGCAAAGCAAAGATAGAAGTGATTTCGAGGGTATGGTCATCTTGCCTGCATGGTTCTCAGAGTTGTCGAAAGCTTGATCCTTGTTGAGGATATAGACTTTAGAGTCACCCGCCAGAAGGGGCCGGGTTACTCATATTGGTCATCGCCAGAAGCCCAGCGACAAGCTTGAAGACGGTGGGCCAAAGGTGGGCTTAAGACCCGGGTATGGCTTAAGGCCTATAGTTGTAACCATCATTATGGTAGAACTTGTAGTGCAAGGCAGGGATAGTAGAGAGTCCGAGCCGGACACTCTTATGAGCCAGCGAGGGACTCTGAGAGCTGCGGGGCGTCAACCTCTCTATATAAAGGGTCGACCCGACAGCGGTTTAGGGACAAGAAAGATCTCTTCGAGAGCCGGGCATAGCAGTTAAGCTCCCTGGTCATCGAAACCCTAATCAATACCACCTCAACTGGACGTAGGCTTTTACCTTCACCATAAGGGGCCGAGCCAGTATAAACCCTCGTGTTCCTTGTCCCGTTAACCCCTTCAAGCTTCCTAGCGGCGATGGCTCCACGACTAAGTCCTAGCTTGAGGACATCTGCCATGACAATTCCACGACAGTTGGCGCCCACCGTGGGGCTGGCGCACGGTGGATTTGAGTTCTTGAAGGGCAGCTTCGAAGGGCTCAAGGGATACGCTGTGGGCCGGATGACCAAGAGTCGTCGCGGCAAGCTCTACATCGACGATGCAAACTGGGGCCCCGACGCCGGCTCAATTGAGTACGGGTACCGGGTCCCCTTCGGCGGAATTCATGTTTTCATTGGCAGATTGGCGAGCCGGGCCCTGAGCCGGATCTCTGCACCGATCTCATTGAGACGGCTCAGCGCGTACGACCCGGCCGGGCCCTGCCTGCCTTAAAGCATGCTTTTGTGGGATGTATCCATGGAGGGCTCTCTGGTAGATCTGGGTCTGGTGATGAGACGGCCGCCGGCTCTGACGCCGAATCGTCCACAGATGAGTCAAACTCGTTGTATCAACTTCAAGATGGCAGGCTCATGGGTTGTTCCGATGCTGACAGTATTCCGGACCCGTTTGAGCCGCCGGGTCGGGTCGGAATCTTCATGGCCGGTGCACAGCCTGTTCAGAACCCTGCTACTGGGGCAGGAAACCCGGTGCCCTCGCCGGCTCAGGTGCTGATGGATGTCACGGACAAGATGACGGCCCTGTTAACCACCGCGGTTGACCCGGTGGATCAAGCTCAGCATGATGCGGAGGTGGCGCAGTTAAAGTTGGATCTAATGAAAGCTAAGGAGGATCTGGCAGCGGAAGGGATCAGGATGGCTGCGGGGAGGGCGGCTCTCGACGCCCAAACTCAGCTGATCCAGGCGCTGTCCTTCCGGCTCACGATGGATCAGAACGCGTCCAATGAGGTCATGAGGAGGAGGCATCAAAAGGCCCAATCTCGACTCCCTCCGGTTTACGATCCTCGAAACCTCTTCAACACGCCAGGTGCAGGGTCTAGTAACCCGCCAGGGATCATAGTGCCCGGGTCTGGGAACCCTATTCAGCTGCAAGTAATGGGGCCTCCCCGGGTGAGCCCTGCCTAGCCTCAGTATGTGCCAATACCACCGGGTCATTATGCTAACCCGCTGGAGAACATGGTAGCCGCAGCAGTGCGGCTGGCGGCCCTCCCAGTTGACGGCGACTCTCCGACGGCTATTGAAACCCGCCGGGTCAGAGAACTCCTTCAGACAGCACTGGCGCAGCAAGAGGCGTATTCTTACAGCCGGGACAGGATCCACTCGACTCCTCATCCAGACCGGAGCCCGAGTTATAGCAGACACATGGCCTCAGCGACCGGCTCAAGTAATGTCCGACGCCATGACCCGCCCCCTGGCCATGGCCCGGTTCATAACAGAACCTTTCACGCAGCAGACCAAGACAGAGCGCGGCAAGAGGCGGAGCAGGTGCCTCAGTTGATGGCTTACCGGACTCCCCCGGCTTATCCGACGACTTCCGTCGACGTAGGGATCCCTACCAGGACTGGAGGTGTCCCTTGTTTAGTGCCAGCTATACGCAATGAACGTCTACCCAAGGACTTGAAAGGCCTTAGGAAGGTGCCTAATTACACAGCTGACTTACAACCCGCAGCCTGGATCGAGAGTTACAAGATGGCCATGGAACTGCTGGAAGTCAGTGAAGCGGCAATGGCCAAGTATTTCACCATGATGTTAGATGGGACTGCCCGCACTTGGTTGAAAGGGCTACCACCGAATTCCATCGGGTCTTGGGCTGAACTGAAAGCCCGGTTCATCCAAAACTTCAAGGATACATGTAGGCAGTCTATGTCAATTGTAGATTTGACTAACTGTAAGCAACAGGAGGGTGAGTCTACGACACATTGGGTTCGCCGGGTTAAGGAGATAATACATTCCTCTGATAAGATGGATGCCGGCTCTGCAGTCTTAATGTTGGAACAGAATTGTCGCTTCGTGCCCCTGAAGATGAAACTCGGGCGGCTTAAGCGCGACTGCAATGATATGGGTACACTGATGGCGGCTCTCGTCAATTACGCCGATTCTGATGGTACCAAGGACCCCGCTTCAGATGATGAAAGGACAGGGAAGGGAAAGAAGAACGGCAATGGCAAGGGTCCTCAGCATAACCCGGGGAACCAAGGAGGTGGCAAGCGCAAGGCCGATGGCAGCCTAGAGTTCGTAGCCAACACCAGCTCACAGGGTAATAACCAGCGACGCAAGGGGAGGCCCCCTCCCCAAGCCGGCGGGTCAGGCCCGACGCTGGAGCAGCTGTTGAATGAGTCTTGTCCAAGGCATGGCTCTAGAGAGAAGCCAGCTACCCTTCTATGGAAGGATTGTGCGATCATGAAGGCCTTTAAGAATTCCAACACCTTTAACGGCAACAATTGCCCGGGCGGTGGCTCGGGCGCCGGCGGCTTTCATGGCCCGGGCGGCGGCTCAAATTCTAATCCTCAGAACGGGCTAGGGGGCTTTAATCAGTAGTCTGGCCAGGGTCATTAACAGCAGCAGGGGGGTTATCAGACCAATCCAAAGCAGCTTAGCGGTGGACAGTATCATGTGTTTACCACCAGTCTGTGTAAGCGAGATCAGAAGCTTCAGAAGAGGGCTGTGAATGCTGTTGAGCCGGCGGTTCCACGCTACTTGCGGTGGTCTGAGCAGCCTATAGTGTGGAGTAGGGAGGATCACCCTCCCCGGGTGGATAATCCAGGTCACTTGGCCTTGGTGGTAGCTCCTCGGGTGGGAGGATATAAGTTCACTAAGGTGCTCATGGATGGAGGCAGCAGCATCAACATCCTCTATTATGAGACGTTCCGTCGTATGGGGTTGATTGATAAGAGCCTCAGCCAGTCAAACACTATTTTCCATGGTGTTGTACCTGGTAAGTCGGCTTATCTAGTCGGCAAGATTGAGTTGGAAGTGGCCTTTGGAGATGAGCACAACTACAGGGTGGAAAAATTGACCTTTGAGGTGGTCAAGATAAGAAGTCCGTACCATGCCATATTTGGGCGGCCGGCTTACGCGAAGTTCATGGCAGGGCCGTGTTACGTGTATTTACAGCTCAAGATGCCGGGTCGTAATGGGACCATTACGGTTCATGGCAGTCGGAAGGTGGCCTTGGAGTGTGAGGAAGGCGATGCAGCTTATGCAGAATCTGTTTGTGCAACAGAGGAGTTAAAATTTTACAAAGACAATGTTGACCCAACAGATATGACCTCTCTGAAAAGGCCGACTACGGAGCATGAGCCGGCAATGAAATTTAAGTCGGCTGATGAGACTAAACTTGTTGATTTCGTTCCAGGGGATTCATCTCAGCAGTTTAGCATCAGTGCCAATCTGGATCCAAAATAGGAAAGCGCGCTCATCGAGTTCATCCGTGAGAATAGGGACATTTTTGCATGGAAGCCTTCTGACATGCCAGGTGTACCTAGAGAACTCGCTGAGCACACTCTCAATGTTGATCCGAAATTTAAGCCGGTCAGGCAATTCCTTCGGCGGTTTAATGAAGAGAGGCGGAAAGCTATTGGTGAAGAGGTGGCCCGGCTCTTGGCGGCCGGGTTTATCGTTGAAGTCTTTCACCCAGAATGGTTAGCTAACCCGGTGCTCGTGCTCAAGAAGAACGGCACCTGGCGAATGTGTGTGGACTACACGGACTTGAACAAGGCGTGTCCGGCTGATCCTTTCGCCCTTCCCCGTATTGATCAAATTATTGATGCTACGGCGGGTTGTGAGCGCCTAAGTTTCTTGGATGCTTATTCTGGATATCATCAGATTAAAATGGCAGTTAAGGACCAGGAGAAGACGGTGTTCATCACTCCTTTTGGAGCCTTCTGCTATGTATCTACGCCCTTTGGACTCAAGAGTGCACAAGCGACTTATCAGCGTTGCGTGCAGAACTGTCTTCATAACCAGATTGGGTGCAATGTTCATGCTTACGTGGACGATATTGTGGTTAAATCCAGGAAGGAGGAAACCCTGATAGATGATCTGAGGGAAACCTTTGATAATCTCCGGGTCTACAAGATGATGCTTAACCCGGCCAAGTCTGTTTTTGGTGTTCCTGCAGGCAAACTCTTGGGTTTCTTGGTTTCTGACAGAGGCATTGAAGCTAACCCGGAGAAGATCAAGGCCATCACCTCCCTGGCTAAGCCGGCGTGTATAAACGACGTCCAGCGCCTGGCGGGTCGCATTGCTGCTTTACGCCATTTTATAAGCCGTTTGGGGGAGAAGGCTATGCCATTATATCAGTTGATGAAGAAAACTGATGACTTTGTCTGGAATGATGCAGCCAATACTGCTTTTGAGGATTTGAAGAGACAGCTGGCCGAGCCCCCAGTCCTTGCTGCTCCGGTTGACAAGGAGCCTTTATTGCTGTATGTGGCTGCTAACACACGAGCCGTCAGTGTGGCCGTGGTGGTGGAGCGCAACGAAGAGGGTAAGGAGCATCCTGTTCAGCGGCCGGTTTATTATGTCAGCGAAGTGCTCATCGAGTCCAAACAGCGGTATCCGCATTGGCAGAAGCTGGTTTATGGTGTGTTCATGGCGAGCCGGAAGCTTAAACATTACTTCCAGGGTCATCCCATCACTGTGGTCAGTTCTGCCCCTCTTGGTGATATCATTCAAAACAGAGAGGCCACAGGGAGAGTGGCTAAGTGGGCTATAGAGCTCGGACCTCATGGTCTGAAATACGTGCCACGCACGGCTGTTAAATCTCAGGCCTTGGTGGATTTCATCAATGATTGGACAGAGTCACAAGTGCCTGAGCAAAAGCCGGATAACACATACTGGACTATTCACTTTGATGGGTCCAGGCAATTGGAGGGCTCGGGGGCTGGAGTCGTATTGGCTTCCCCTAAGGGTGATAAGTTCCATTATGTGCTACAATTGATGTTTCCTTGTACCAACAATGCAGTTGAGTACGAGGCCTTGCTCCACGGTCTTCGGATGGCTAAGGAGATGAGCTTGAGCCGGGTAAGGTGTTTCGGCGATTCAGATTTGGTGGCTCAACAAGTCTCAGGCAAGTGGGACTCTAAGGACCCTCTCATGGCGGCTTATCGCCGCGAAGTTGATGCCATTGCTGGGCACTTTCAGGGTTACCAAGTAGAGCACATCGATCGCAGGAAGAACGAGGCGGCTGATGCTTTAAGCCGGCAAGGCTCTCAGCGAAAACCGGTGCCGCCTAATACTTTCCTGGACGTCCTGTATAACCCTTCTGTTAGGTTGCCTACAGAGGAAGACTTGGCTGTCCCTGACCCGGAGGCACGACTGGTGGCGGCTCTCCACATCATACCAGACTGGACAATGCCCTATCTGGCTTACATGACCAGGGGAGATTTGCCTGAGGATGAAACTTTGGCCAGACAAATAACCCGGCGGTCTAAGTCAATGATTGTTATCAATGGTGAGTTGCATCGCCGCAGTGTTACGGGAGCGTTCCAGCGTTGTGTCTCCCCTGAGGAAGGTCAAGAGATCTTGCGTGAGATTCATGAAGGGGATTGTGGCCATCACGCCGGCTCAAAGTCTCTTGTGGCCAAGGATTTTTGTCATGGTTTTTATTGGCTGACGGCTCATGCTGATGCGGAGGAATTGGTCAGTAAATGTGATGGTTGCCAAAGGTTCTCGCGACGGGCTCATGTGCCGGCTCAGGAGCTGAGGATGATCCCAATTACTTGGCCCTTTGCGGTCTAGGGGCTTGATATGGTTGGGCCTTTTAAAAGGTCCAAGGATAAGAAGACCCACCTCTTAGTGGCAGTTGACAAATTTACCAAGTGGGTTGAAGCGGAGCCAGTTAGCAAGTGTGATGCAGCCACGGCAGTTCAGTTTATGAAAAAGGTGATCTTTTGCTTTGGCTTTCCACACAGCATTATAACTAACAATGGTACCAATCTATCCAAAGGCGCCATGGAGGAGTTTTGTCAACGAGAGCATATTCGACTTGATGTTTCATCAATGGCTCATCCTCAATCCAATGGTCAAGCTGAGAGAGCTAATCAGGAGATTCTGAAGGGTATCAAGCCCCGGCTTTTGGTCCCTTTGCAACGGACGCCGGGTTGTTGGGTGGAGGAGTTGCCCTCCGTGTTATGGAGCATCAACACTACTCCTAACAGATCTACAGGTTTCACGCCTTTCTTCATGGTTTATGGGGCAGAAGCAATCCTCCCCAGTGACATCCGTCATGACTCGCCTCGAGTGGCGGCTTATGTTGAGGCGGATAATGAACAGGCGCGCCAAGATGCTCTTGACTTGTTGGACGAACAGCGTGATGTGGCAGCAGCTCGCTCAGCGATTTACCAACAAGACCTGCGCCGTTATCATAGTCGCCGGTTTAAATCCCGGGTCTTCCAGGAAGGCGATCTGGTGCTCCGGCTCATCCAAGATCAAACGGATGCGCACAAGTTATCCCCGCCTTGGGAAGGGCCCTTTGTGGTCAGCAAGAATTTGCACAACGGGTCATATTACCTCATTGACATTCGGGAGCACAAAGATTCATGTAAGTCGGAGGAAGAGACCCGTCGGCCGTGGAATATAGCTCAGCTTCGGCCTTACTACACTTGAGCCACCGGCTCTCATAATGTGCATATTTCTCTAAGCCATGTATATATTATGATAAGCAATAAAGCAGGACCTCTGTCCTTTTTTCTCCTCCAAATGTGCACGTGTTGTTTTCATTGCAAGATCACATGATAACTTGAAGGACGATCCGGCTTATGATCGTATTCGAATCTAGCTGTAGGCAATAAGGTCACTTGGGGGCTTCCTGTTCAAACATAGGTCGTATTCAAACCAAAGAGAACATAGCTGTCGATACCCATTTCATTGGCAAGGTGCCGAGCTCATTGGGGAGTTTTCTTTGATCATATTTGAATCTTAGTTTAACCTCTTTGGGAACCGACGTGGATCGTATTCGAATCAGCGTCGTTAAACAATTCTTAAGGTCATTTGGGGGCTTCCTGTTCAAACATAGGTCGTATTCGAACCAAAGAGAACATAGCTGTCGGTACCCTCTTGATTGGCATCGCCACACCCACTGGGGGCTATATGATCGCATTCGAATCCTAGCATAACCCCTTTGGGACGGGTCTCTGGTCGTATTCGAACCGGAAGCCCCTATGTTCTTTTGATTTATAGCGAATTCTTCTGATTATTTCAAGTATGCACGGCGGGTCTCACTTTGACAGCTTAACTTTGATTTATAGTACTAGTCGAATACAATTGGTGTTATTAAGACTGGTAAACCGGAATTGAGGTACCAACCTTATATAAGCCGGAAGTGTGCTTGCAGGCCGGTAAGGGTGTTATTACGGCTATATCAAGGACATAATTGAGGACCAGTCTCTTTTGATTCATATTCCGGGTTATATGTCTAAAACTATGATTCTCAGTGCGGTAAGCCGCCTAGAGACTTGTGATTTGTCCTTCTATGCAGGATAATTAAAGGCAACTATTTGAGATTAAGGAAAATGAATAATTGATTATGACCCGGGGAAATATAAAGGAGACAACTTCAATGGACTTCAGCATTCAACGCGTGCACGATGGCACGGCAAAGTTAAAGTGTTGATCCTATTCTATACAAGACTCATCGAGTCCAAAAGGGTGAAGCATTGTTTAATAAGCCGCCTGCAGAGTTACGATGCTTGCTGGGTTGAAGTCTCCGGCTCATCACTCTCCGCTCCTCCGGCTGTTCCCAAGACCTGGAAAGTTGATGACTTCCAGTCGATGCCGCTCAGAGCTTCAAATTGAGCTTCCTCGTCAATTAACCCGGCCGGGTCAATCTCCGGGGCAAAGGTGTGCTTACGAGTCGGCGGGATTAAGCTGAAGGCTTCATAGCGCGGAGTGGGGATCCTCTGATTTTCTGCATCGTAACCCGGCTGGTACATAGTCAGATCTGTATCACTGCCAATCAGAGTGGCCACCGGGCGTACGATCTTCACGCAGGCTGCGAAGTCCTTTTGGTCGAAGGCGGTGCCGTCTTCCTTCAAACTGGGGTAGCCCAGAGCGATGTCCGCCGGGTCTAGTTCTGGAAGGAACGCCTTGGCCCGGCTTAGAGCAGCTATGGCTCCGGCTCTTGCAGAGGCCCGTCGCAGCTCTTGGACACGTTGGGGAAGAACGGCAAGCCGGCGAAGAACTTCCGCCAGATGAGTCGGCACCTCATTGGATAGGGCCACCACAGCCAAAGCACGCTGTGACCTGGTGTAGAGCTGCTCCACCAGGGTGTACACGGCCTTCAGCTTGGTTACCACACTTTGGTTGAGGTTGGCGCTTCTGGGACCTGTTTAACAGAATAAGATAAACCGCCGACAAGGATGAGTTATGAGATATAAAGACTATAAACTTGATGAAAGCCGGTGAAATGACTTACCGAAGATTGCGGCAACCATCTGGGACACTTGGCGCTTTAAGCCGGAGAGTTCGGCGGTCTTCTCTGTCAGAGCCTTCTCCGCCTATTCAGCCCGATTCACCAGAGTAGCCTTTTCTTCGGCCCAAGCCTTCCATTCAGCGTCAAAGTCCGTCTTCAGCTTTTCTTGCGGAGCAATACTGGACACAAATTTGGCATTTTCTTTCCGGGTCTCAGTTTCTTGCGTCTTCAGACGGGTCTTGAGATCGGAGATGTCAGCTTCAAACTTCTTGCCAGCAGCCTGCATAATTTCTGGGTCATAGGATGAACAGTTACTATGCAATTTTAAAAGTCCCAAGCACTTTCCAAGCAAAGACACTTGGCACTTGGGGGCTAATGCATGTCGAACGTTTCTACTTACAGATTACCGGTTCATGCGAGTAAGCCGGAAGATAAATTCTACAACGTATTCTATCATAAGTAGTAGACTTGGGGGATAGAGTATGGTAAGAATAACAAGATAAATATGCAGTAAGTAAGAAGACAGAAGAGTGATACCTCAGACTTCTGCTGAATTTGGTTCACCATGGCAATCTCTAGGTCCCGGCTCTTGTGCACCTGGCTGATATAGCCGGAGATGATCTCTCCGATGCTTAGATTGGCATAGTCGGTGAGGTCCAGCGCAGTCGGTAAGGTGGCGCCCTAACAACTCCTCCTTAGCGGAGCACTTGGCCAGCGCAGTAGGTCTCCCCGGCTCAACAAATTCCGTCCGGGTGATTACCACATCCGGGTCATCTGCTGGTTGAGCCGAGCTGGAGGCCTCCGGGTTAGCAGAAGCTTCTGCTATTGGCTTGTCGGTTGGAGCAGTGGCTTCAGGAGCAGAGGCAGCTGGCGGTTCTTGAGCGGCTACCTCTGGTTCAGGCAAGTCCGGCTCTTCGACCGGCTTGTTCTTCTTCGCCCTTTTGCTGAGTTTTGCCTGGGCACTGAAAAGACAAAAAGGTTAAGCACAAAAGTGTAAGTAAGGACAAGTACAACATGAGATGATCATCATTACCCGGGCACGGTCTTGAAAGCCGGCAGGTTAGGCTGCATAGAGTCGCCAGAAGAGGGGGAAGTTTCCTGATAATTTGAGTCAAGAGTTGAGCGGTTGACGTATAACACCCGCCAAAGGATTAAAAGGGTACAAGGTTGAGATAACCTCAGTTCGGCGTTTCCTTGATGCGTCAGGTAACCCGGAGGAGAGGTCAGCGTCCTTGTTGGTCCGAGTGTGACGCCGGCTCTCATGAACCTGTCGCTTCAAAATAAATTGAGGATCTTGATAAGCTAAAGGATGTGAAAAGCTTACTTTCCGGGTTACCCTTCTTATTTTCAACCTTTGCAAGGGCTCCGAGTCAGAGGAAAGTATCATTACCTCTTCAACCACCGGGTTACTTGCTCCGGTGTCATCCTATTGATGAACAAGTATTGATAAGATGGATAGAAATAAACAACAAAATACAACAAGAGCTTACAGGCTCAGGGGTTACCTCTGACTCGGAGCTGTCGCTTAGTTGCATCAGCTCTGAAGCAGTAGGCCTACTTCCCTTCTTGCGAGGGGCGGCTTTCTTAGCCTTCCTGGCCTTCTTGGCCGCCTCATGGTCATATTTGACCTTCCAGAATTTGTCATCAGCCTGAAAAATACAATGATGATTTCTTAAATATTCAGATGACAGTTATCTATAGAAGAAGATAAGATGTTCATATCAGCGGCTTACCGCTGGGGCTGGGTTGGTCTTGCAGAAGGGGGCTAACCCGGTCCTCCCGCAGTCTGCCAAGCTCTCGTTCAAGAGAGCCTTGGTCATGTCCTTGGCAACGTCTTCAGGGAGGTCGTTGCGGCTGTGTCGCAGGGGGTCATCTTTCCGGCCTGTGTATTCACACATTAAGCCGGGGCGGCGGCTTAGGGGGATCACCCGCCACGAGATCCAGACCCGGACCAGATCAATTCCGTTGAGACCATTGCCCAGGAGAGCCTCGATCTTGTTGATGGTGGGGAGCAGAGGTTGGCGTTCCGCCTGAGTTAACTTGTCAGACAGAGGGTGAGTCGGTTCCAGTCGAGAAGGGCGGAAGCCGGGCAGCGGGCTCTCGTCAGCCGGCGACGTGTCTTGGCAATAGAACCACGTCTGGTTCCAGTCCTTTGGGTGGCTTGGCGGCTCGGCGTAAGGGAAGAGGCAGTCCCTCCGTCGCTGGATGGAGATGCCACCAAGTTCCAAGCTTGGCCCGTTGGCGCACTCGTTCTGACGGTTCAGGTAGAAGAGCTCTCTGAAGAGCAGCAGGCTGGGTTCTTCTCCAAGGTAGACCTCACAGAACACTTGGAAATTGCATATATTTGACACCGAGTTGGGTCCTATGTCTTGAGGTCGCAGGTCGAAGAAATTCAGCACATCTCTGAAGAACTTTGAGCCGGGCGGTGCGAAGCCCCGGCTCATATGATCCGCAAAAACTACCACTTCCCCATCCCTCGGCTGTGGTCTCTCCTCTGATGAGTCGGGGGCACGGTAGGACATGACGTCCTTTTTGGGCAGGTAACCTGACTTCATGAAATCCGTTAAGGTCTCGTCGGTGATGTTGGACCTCATCCAATTGCAAGTGATGGGTGCTTTAGGAGCTTTGGGAGGCATGGCGAAAGTCGGAAGCCTATGATAAAAGGAAACATGCCCGGTTTAATTATAAGCCGGAGGAAATTTACAGTTCAGTGTTAAAGTGACGGCTTATGGAGGGGCCTAATGACATATATCTAATTGCATTGGGTTATATAAGCCGCTAGAGGTATTAAGAAGTAATTCGATTGTCTACGACCTTGTCACAGATAAGCCGGAAAATTTTATGGCACATGGCCTCCTTTGAGCCGGAAGGTCCTACGGCGCGTGGTTTCTTTGAGCCGGAAATGTAAGCCGCCATAGCTCAGCAGAAGCAGTTTTTTACTATGTATGGTGAAAACAAGTTTCACAGATCGCAGTGAAAATTTCTGATCAAAATGGTCGACTAAAGGGAAAAAATTTCTAGACCTAAAGCAGACATAGGAGAAGTTCGCAGGTTCAAACAGGGATTCTATGCAGTGAAAAGAGATCTATTTGCATTTGAAATGGGTGCCAAACAGCTACCGCAGTAGGTCTATACAGGTCTAAGATCAAGAAGGGCAGTAAAAATAAAAACTACCAAGAGCTCGTGGGCGACGGCGAAGAACACGGACGAACAGGACGAACCCTACTGCAGATCTGTTCTACGGGGTAGCCAGGACTTACAGGTGCCGGTGAGTCGCGGAAGTCGCCGCCGTTTTCTCTGGACACAACAGGTTGATGCAACGGCCGGAGTTGGTGAGGAGGAGGAGACCCGCGGTGGCGACAGCAACAGAGCTCGAGCGGAGGAACAGTGGCGCGAGGAGGACGACGAGTGGCTGAAGGCCCGTCGGGCCGGGCTATTTATAAGGGCGAGCTCATAAGTGAGCGCGAGAAACGAGGAGGCCGCGGCGCGGTTATCTCACCATAAAACGCCTCGATTTTCAGGATGGCAGTAAAGATAAGATCCGTTGCGGATATGGTGGAGAAAAAAATGGACTTAATGGAAGATGACGTCACGGCGGATTACCCAGAGTCCAGAGGATGACGTCACGCCGGGTTATGGCCTTCACAGAAATTGTAAGCCGGAGATTTTCTGTCCAAAGAATTGAAGATTGACACGAGCCGGCTCAAATCAATCTGGGGCCTAATGTTGAGGATATAGACTTTAGAGTCACCCGCCAGAAGGGGCCGGGTTACTCATAATGGTCATCGCCAGAAGCCCAGCGACAAGCTTGAAGACGGTGGGCCAAAGGTGGGCTTAAGACCCGGGTATGGCTTAAGGCCTGTAGTTGTAACAATCATTATGGTAGAACTTGTAGTGCAAGGCAGGGATAGTAGAGAGTCCGAGCCGGACACTCTTATGAGCCGGCGAGGGACTCTAAGAGCTGCGGGGCGTCAACCTCTCAATATAAACGGACGACCCGGCAGCGGTTTAGGGACAAGAAAGATCTCTTCGAGAGCCGGGCATAGCAGTTAAGCTCCCTGGTCATCGAAACCCTAATCAATACCACCTCAACTGGACGTAGGCTTTTACCTTCACCATAAGGGGCCGAACCAGTATAAACCCTCGTGTTCCTTGTCCCGTTAACCCCTTCAAGCTTCCTAGCGGCGATGGCTCCACGACTAAGTCCTACCTTGAGGACATCTGTCGTGACAATTCCACGACAATCCTCGTAAGCGTACTCAACAGGTTCCTCGTCCACGAACTCGTCTCCCGGATCTACCCAAAACAAGAACAACAAGCAACTGAACCACAATCAAACACGGGAAATGCACAAACAACATGATGCAATACATGAATGATATGCGAGATGTGATATGCGATGTATATGCGTGCTCCGGAAGGAAAATGATGAAAAAGGCAGTAACTTGGAAAACCAAGCATGCCACTGGAAAGATGAGATGATTTCGGTCGAAATCGATATAAAGATCACCGGGAACGGATGCACGGTTTGCAAATGGCAAGCAAAACAAGAATGACACGAATATGTGATTAACAGCATGATAGCACTTAGAATGCAACAAGTAACAATGCTACAGCACACCAACATAGCAACAAAGAATATGGCAGTAATCTACAGGAGATTCTTGACAAAAGATGAACACTGAGCTACGGCTAGATCACAACAAAACAGGTTCAAACAAGCATGGCAAAAGTGCAAAAGATATCAGGTTCACAGACTTAGTGAAATTACTGGACATGCCTGAAAGAGCATCAGGTAGCAATGTTCAGAGCATGAAATTAACATGCTACGGGAACTTAACATAGTAAAACAAGGCATGGAAGTAATCTACTAAATGCATATGACAAAAGTCCCTTACTGACCATAAGCCAAAGAGGACAAGAAGATATGATGGCAACCATGTAAACATAGGAAGTTTCGTTAACAGGTTTCAGACAGCAGAAAACAGAGCATGGCAGAAACAGTAATATGAAGGAATCTTGGTGAGCTTTATGCACTCAACACAAAGCAATGCATGACAAAACAAGCATACCTACAGAAAGATGGCATGTTTATAAAGCTACCCATGGCAAGAGCAAGTACATAGCACGTAGGGAACAACTACAACAAGCTTGGCAAAATTGAATAACAAGTAAACAATCTGCCAGAAATATTTTATAGCAAAAGTAGAGCAAGATTGAGTCATACTATGGCACTCCATAATTTCAAAAACGAGCATGAATGGATATAGCACAACTATATCTACAAAACATCCTTACTGAACATCACCAAAAGGAGCATGGATCTCTCTGTAGCCACATGGATACATAGCAACAAAATAACAGCAGTCCCTGAAATCAGAAACATTACGGAGCCTAGTTTGCATGCTTGTGCTAGTCACCATATAGATCACAAAAATACATCGCATACACCTCTATAAATATTGAATGGCATAAATCACAACACATGTAGAGCTCATGCCCATAAGATGCACAGATTAAATGCAACAAAAATAACAAATCCTCAAGTTCTGATAAGTAACAGCAGTTAACAGCAACTAGCACTCTTGCACCAGATATTTGGGCGTCAAGATGGACTCAAATGAACATGGTGCAATGGAACAAAATGAAGAGCATCTCGAGACGAACATTTCGATACATTACACGCACGAAACGGAACTATATGCAGAGAGTTATGATGCGATGAACAGGTGCACATATTGTAAAATATTAGGACTTGGAGGATTTTCGGGGAAGGAGAAGAAATGTCAACCATGGCTTTTCCCAGATCGGATCGGCCGAAGCTCGAGCTCGAGCTCGCCGGAGCTGGAAGGGTGACGCGGCGACCGGAGAGGAGGGAGAGCGCGGCGGAGAGGAGGAAGACGGCAAGGCGCGGCGAGGAGGAGCGGGACGCCGCGGGGCGCGGTCGCCGGCGGTTGCAGACGGTGGCGCCGGCGGACGAGGTCGCCGGAGGGCGGC
>NC_057814.1:146318593-146322832 GCF_018294505.1 Triticum aestivum
GGGACGCGGGCGGCGCGGGCGTACGGGCGGCGGGTTGGGTGACGTGGCAGCGTGCAATTGGGCGAGGAGGCGGCGGTGGACGTGTCCGGCGCTGAGGAAGACGCGTCCGGCGGCGCGGAGGGGAAAATGATCTAGGGTTTCGCCCGAATTTCGGAGGGGGAGGTGTATATATAGGTAGAGGGAGCTAGGAGAGTCCAAATTGAGCAAGGTTTTTGCCCACACGATCGTGATCGAACGACCTAGAGCATGGAAGAGACTTAGAGGGGTTTTGAGCTGTTTAGAGAGGGGGTTTTGCTGCAACACACAAAAGGACATTGCGGTTGCCCGGTTAACCGTTGGAGTACCAAACGACCTCCAAATGGAACGAAACTTGACCGGTGGTCTACCGGTGGTATACCAAGGCCACTTGGCAAGCCTCGGTCCATTCCGAGAACGTTCAACACCCGCTCACGAAAAGAAAACAAGAGGGGTGCGCCGGAGGAGATGGGAGTGCCGGATTGCAAAACGGACAACGGGGAAAATGCTCGGATGCATGAGACGAACACGTATGCAAATGAAATGCACATGATGACATGATATGAGATGCATGACATGAAAAAAATGCAAAACGAAAGACAAAACCCGACCACGAAGGGAATATCATAACACATAGCCGAAAATGGCAAGAGTTGGAGTTACAAATATGGAAAGTTACATCCGGGGTGTTACACCAAGGCGGTGGATGACGGCGAGGCCTAGGAAGGGGACGATGCGGAGCCAGGGAAGACGTGGCAGTGGATGTCCACGCGGAGAGGAGTATGAGGGTTCACTGGTTCGGCTGCGGCGTGAGGCTGCCGTCGCCGCAGAATAACAGGGGGTGTGGGTGAGTAGAGGGATACCCTGGGCCAGCGGTGGGAGCAGTAGGGGCGGTGAGGCCTCCGCGGCATCACAGCCGGCCACGAGAGGCAGGAGCACGTGGCACGACCGGCGCTGCTTTGGGCGGCTGGAGCAAGAAGACCAGAGGTTGAAGAAGCACTATGGTCGTTGGATGGACATCGTACGGTCACTGGAGCTAGAATCGTTCATATTGACTAAGTTGAAAAAGCCCTCCGTCCTCGTCAACTTAGTAGGCCCACAAGTCAGCCACCCACTATGGTGGGTCCCAGCTAGCAGGGGGTATTCATTTTTTGGTGCGTAATAAGGAGGCACTTCCTTGCGTGTGAAGATATAGCTGGTGGGTCCGACCTGTCAGCGGGGGGAACATTTTTTCGCGAAATACAGAAGCCCTTCCCACGTACAGTGCGTAATAAGGAGGAACTTTCCTTGCGTGCGACCATGGACCTCGTGGGTCCCAGCCGTCAGGCTCTTCATGTACAGTCCTCTTCCGATGACTCTCGTATGTTGACCACGCCGCGCCGAGCGCACCGAGGCGGTGGACGACGGCGAGGCCCCAGACTGGAACGACCCGGAGATGGGGAAGACGCGGCAGTGGAGTCGCAGATGGAGAGGAGTGGGAAACTTGACTGGTTCGGGTGCGGGTTGGGCCTACACTCGGCAGAGAATAATAGGAGGTGCGGAGTGGATGGATGGCCTGGCCGTCGGCGGGGTAGCATTGTGCTGAGGAGCGCAAAACAACGCCGCTGGAAGCCGAAGGCTGGAGCAGGCGGTTTCGGCAGCGCTGGGGGAAGAAGACGAGAGATTGAAGAAGAATGCCGGCCATTGGACGTAAATCCAACGCATTCTTAGGCTTCGACCTACTGGCCCACATGTCAGCCAGTCCATTTGTTTTTTCAGTCCATTTGGTGGGCTGGGTGAAACAATGATGTAGCATCTATGCAGCCCGTTTAAATCCCATTTGCATTTTTCTCGAAATCCGCGAACTTGCTGGGCTGGGTGAAAATATCATGTTGGGCTAGACGGAGAAATGTTATAAAAACATAAACACATGATTGCACGTCAGTAAAATCTTTGCAATCTTATGTACGCAATCACTAGGAGTTAACTTGCCAAGTTATATATAAACAATTATTATTATTATTTTGTAAGAACTTTCAACTTACGAAATAAAATATGATTTTAATTTGATGAGTTAATAATACGTGGGGTATTATTATTTTTTAGGCTAGACGTGGGACAGTTGAGTTGGTTCTAGGGGAAAGTACTGGGAGAAAACTCAGTTTACATCGAAAAAGAAACTGCGAGAAAATTCAGAGACCTGCTGGGTCCACCTGAGGAGGGGAATATGTTGGGAGGAAGGAGATTCAAAGCACGGCAGCCGAGTGAACTAGTTTTTTTTACGGACAAGTGAACTAGTTTACATACATAAGCAAATAGCCACTAAAAAAAGCAATCAGGTTAATGGGTTCTTAAAAGAAATATTTCAGACAAAACAGATAATTACGAGACATAGGCTAATCCAAGAAACACTCAGATGATAAAGGTGCTTATAAACAGAAGATGCACCCTCGGCCACACTCACATGCAGCAGTTCGTTTTTCAGCTCTTGGGGAACTGGATTCAACAGTAAGCTGAGTGTGTACAGGCGACAACAGTTACTACCCCTCCCTTGTCCGCTGCACGCCCGACAGAAGATGCACCCTCGGCCACACGTCGGTTCACGAGCGGGTCTGTATCGGTACTGTAATAACAGGAGTTAGTGGTCACTTTACTTAAATTTAATTAGCTTTAATAGAAATTTATACTTAAAACAAGCAATGCATTCGCTCGTTCTATCAGTGCCACAGGATCAACATGCACAACAATTAGAATTATTATTCTCAGGACGCTCACGATCAACACATTTGTCGCACTTTCACAAAGATAATACTACCAAGTTTGAACTGTTTGTTATGGTTGTTGTCCTCTGCATCATCATGTCGTGTTTCCCAGCTTGCAAGATTCAGAACCAACAAATAAGATCCAAATAATAAGTACAACAAAGATGCCTACACATCTCATTGATTCCCTGCTTGCAAGATTCAGAACCAACAAATAAGATTCAAATAATAAGCACAACAAAGATGCCTACACATCTCACTGATTCCCAGCTTGCAAGATTCATAACCAACCCATTAGAGCCTTTTGATAAACTGAATATCGGGATTAAATCCATCTTGGCTAGCCATGTCATACACTCGAAGAACATGGCGAATGCTCTTGACCGTCACAACATCTGTAGTGGAGTATTCCTATTTGCACAACGCAGATAATAAAAAGCATGATTACTATAATAGTGGCACTAGTGGAAGTCAACCTGCAGCTCCACTTGATGATTCAATTCATGCCACTTTTTCTGTAGTTCGCCTGATATGAAGCAAAGATTGCATCATTCAGCTATGGCTCATCTTGCAAAGGCTAATAAAATGTTGCACGAGATTACTAGCAGAATTTGACGGAGATTTTGGAAACTCCAATCACCATTTTGTGCAGTTCCACCAAAATTGAGAGATGTTGCCCATGTAACATTTTAGTTGAACTGCACAAGACACTCATTCCAAAAAAGTGTTTTGTGCAGTTCACCAAAAGGTCACAATAGCAACAAGGTGAAATGGATATCCCTATCTGCACAAAAAGATAGAAAGTAAACAGTTGCTGGTCAATAAGAATATACGAAACATATACAAAATGAAAAGAAGCATCTTAACTATGTTCATGGCAATCACGCAAGGACAGTAGAAATTTTAAAACGTCAGCAATGCTTCATGTTACCAGAAGCATTACGATCAACAATGAGATTCCTCAAATATGGGATTACTTTAATGGTGGCATTGCTTGTTTACCAGACACAGTAAATCAACAGTAGCTAAAGAGTTGGTTTAAGGGCATGGGACCATGGGGACACCAGGACACTCAGCAGCGTAAAGGAGGAACCTACTTATCATACTGGGGAAAACAGCAAGAGTGCCATTTGTAACACAGTTTAATTGCATCTTATCACTGGAGGCATTAGGTTAACAATAACACTGGTTAGACATGTCCCTAAGGTAACAGTGTGATCGCTTCATTTTACATGCGCCCTTACATTAACAACAGCAAAAGGTTGGTATAAGGACATGCGACAGTGGACGCATCAGCACAATGTACCTACAAGGAGGCATAAAGTGGTGATGTCAAGTTTGTTCATGCTATGTGAGGGCAGCAAACCTAATCCTGGAGACCTTGTACTATGTGAGGGCAGCAAATCTAATCCTGGAGACCTCTTACTATGTGAGGGCAGCAAATCTAATCCTGGAGACCTTTTACTATGTGAGGGCAGCAAAT
>NC_057814.1:146323148-146326450 GCF_018294505.1 Triticum aestivum
AGCAAATCTAATCCTGAGACCTTTTACTATGTGAGGGCAGCAAATCTAATCCTAGAGACCTTTTACTATGTGATGGCAGCAAATCTAATCCTGGACATACTCTGTTGACTTGTCCACCAGCCGCCACTTTCTATCCTTTTTTCAACCAATAATAGATCTGTTCCTTATCAAGTTTGTACTGCGTTTTCCCATTATTTCCCTTTTCAACCAAGAGACCGGTTGGGTATCCGGTCTCTACTACTTTCACCATATTATTTCCTCTTTGAATCAAGTCATAGATTCATGCTAAAACTTTCCCCCCTTTCTTGGTTGTTTGAACAAAGCACTAGATTCGAATGCATGAAGTAGCTTTACCTCTAATAATACTAAAAAAATTGGTGGCTTTGGAAGAGCTGATGGGAGTAGAAAAACATGCACATGCAGGCACGTGGGGAGCTGGGGCAGTAGAGCAAGGCCGCTTTCGAAGAACTTATCCCTGAGGGTCGCCGGGATGTCGGCAGCGCCAGGTCAGATCTGCGGACAATACGGCAGGGAGGAAGAAGGGTCGGAGGACCTCCCGAGCCGGCGCTGTGTCGGAGAGAACGGCACGGGCAGAGGATCGGGCCCCTCCGGTAGCTGTGGGTTTCCTCCCTCGGCGGCGATGACCGCGTGAACGATCCACCTTTTAGTCCTCTACACACACCGGCCGAAGGGATCTGGCCAGATCTGTGACCAGCGATGAGCAGAGAGAAAATGTCGCTACCGTTGTCTTGTTTATATCTGGAGAGGATGAGAGAATGAAGAGAGCAACCCTAGTATAGCAAGCACTCAGGCCCCTGCGTCCATATATAGTGGAGTGATTATCTTTTTTCTCTCCACAACAAGCGTTTCAATTTGTGTACGTGGCATTAAAGAAAAGAAACTCTCTATTTAAGGTGACTACTATACGACTCCTAGTTACTACTAGTAGTACTACAGTATTGTTCACTTGTGCTCCCCGCCCCTCCATTCATTGAACAACCCCACGGGTGAATAAACATACAGTAAGTATTGTATTTATATAGAACGAACAAGCTCGAACTATTTTCGCGTAGTTAAAAGTTGAGGGCGGGGCTTTTCCCGGGCAGTACGCGTGGCAGTTTTTGGGTAGGCGGTTTGACAGAGAGGCGAGGAGGGTGAGCGAGTGGGGCTGTGTGATTTGACGGCGCGTTACTGCTGGAAAGACTTGTGATATGACCACTCACTATAGTCATGAATTACTGGCGCTGGAGGGGAATATGTTGGGAGGAACGAGATTCAAAGCACGGCAGCCGAGTGAACTAGTTTTTTTTACGGACAAGTGAACTAGTTTACATACATAAGCAAATAGCCACTAAAAAAAGCAATGAGGTTAATGGGTTCTTAAAAGAAATATTTCAGACAAAACAGATAATTACGAGACATAGGCTAATGCATGAAACACTCAGATGATAAAGGTGCTTATAAACAGAAGATGCACCCTCGGCCACACTCACATGCAGCAGTTCGTTTTTCAGCTCTTGGGGAACTGGATTCAACAGTAAGCTGAGTGTGTACAGGCGACAACAGTTACTACCCCTCCCTTGTCCGCTGCACGCCCGACAGAAGATGCACCCTCGGCCACACGTCGGTTCACGAGCGGGTCTGTATTGGTACTGTAATAACAGGAGTTAGTGGTCACTTTACTTAAATTTAATTAGCTTTAATAGAAATTTATACTTAAAACAAGCAATGCATTCGCTCGTTCTATCAGTGCCACAGGATCAACATGCACAACAATTAGAATTATTATTCTCAGGATGCTCACGATCAACACATTTGTCGCACTTTCACAAAGATAATACTACCAAGTTTGAACTGTTTGTTATGGTTGTTGTCCTCTGCATCATCATGTCGTGTTTCCCAGCTTGCAAGATTCAGAACCAACAAATAAGATCCAAATAATAAGTACAACAAAGATGCCTACACATCTCATTGATTCCCAGCTTGCAAGATTCAGAACCAACAAATAAGATTCAAATAATAAGTACAACAAAGATGCCTACACATCTCACTGATTCCCAGCTTGCAAGATTCATAACCAACCCAATAGAGCCTTTTGATAAACTGAATATCGGGATTAAATCCATCTTGGCTAGGCATGTCATACAATCGAAGAACTTGGCGAATGCCCTTGACCCTCACAACATCTGTAGTGGAGTATTCCTATTTGCACAACGCAGATAATAAAAAGCATGATTACTATAATAGTGGCACTAGTGGAAGTCAACCTGCAGCTCCACTCGATGATTCAATTCATGCCACTTTTTCTGCAGTTCTCCTGATATGAAGCAAAGATTGCATCATTCAGCTATGGCTCATCTTGCAAAGGCTAATAAAATGTTGCACGAGATTACTAGCAGAATTTGACGGAGATTTTGGAAACTCCAATCACCATTTTGTGCAGTTCCACCAAAATTGAGAGATGTTGCCCATGTAACATTTTAGTTGAACTGCACAAGACACTCATTCCAAAAAACTATTTTGTGCAGTTCACCAAAAGGTCACAATAGCAACAAGGTGAAATGGATATCCCTATCTGCACAAAAAGATAGAAAGTAAACAATTGCTGGTCAATAAGAATATACGAAACATATACAAAATGAAAATAAGCATCTTAATTATGTTCATGGCAATCACGCAAGGACAGTAGAAATTTTAAAACGTCAGCAATGCTTCATGTTACCAGAAGGATTACGATCAACAATGAGATTCCTCAAATATGGGATTACTTTAATGGTGGCATTGCTTGTTTACCAGACACAGTAAATCAACAGCAGCTAAAGAGTTGGTTTAAGGGCATGGGACCATGGGGACACCAGGACACTCAACAGCGTAAAGGAGCAACTTACTTATCATACTGGGGAAAACAGCAAGAGTGCCATTTGTAACACAGTTTAATTGCATCTTATCACTGGAGGCATTAGGTTAACAATAACACTGGTTAGACATGTCCCTAAGGTAACAGTGTGATCGCTTCATTTTACATGCGCCCTTACATTAACAACAGCGAAAGGTTGGTATAAGGACATGCGACAGTGGACGCATCAGCACAATGTACCTACAAGGAGGCATAAAGTGGTGATGTCGAGTTTGTTCATGTTATGTGAGGGCAGCAAACCTAATCCTGGAGACCTTGTACTATGTGAGGGCAGCAAATCTAATCCTGGAGACCTTTTACTATGTGAGGGCAGCAAATCTAATCCTGGAGACCTTTTACTATGTGAGGGCA
Source organism: Triticum aestivum (assembly GCF_018294505.1). NCBI lineage: Eukaryota > Viridiplantae > Streptophyta > Magnoliopsida > Poales > Poaceae > Triticum > Triticum aestivum. The sequence continues at coordinate 146,326,417 of NC_057814.1, forward strand.
GCAAATCTAATCCTGGAGACCTTTTACTGTGTGA
>NC_057814.1:146326653-146466954 GCF_018294505.1 Triticum aestivum
AAATCTAATCCTAGAGACCTTTTACTATGTGAGGGCAGCAAATCTAATCCTGAGACCTTTTACTATGTGAGGGCAGCAAATCTAATCCTGAGACCTTTTACTATGTGAGGGCAGCAAATCTAATCCTGGAGACCTTTTACTATGTGATGGCAGCAAATCTAATCCTGGACATACTCTATTGACTTGTCCACCAGCCGCCACTTTCTATCCTTTTTTCAACCAATAATAGATCTGTTCCTTATCAAGTTTGTACTGCGTTTTCCCATTATTTCCCTTTTCAACCAAGAGACCGGTTGGGTATCCGGTCTCTACTACTTTCACCATATTATTTCCTCTTTGAATCAAGTCCTAGATTCATGCTACAACTTTCCCCCCTTTCTTGGTTGTTTGAACAACGCACTAGATTCGAATGCATGAAGTAGCTTTACCTCTAATAATACTAAAAAATTTGGTGGCTTTGGAAGAGCTGATGGGAGTAGAAAAACATGCACATGCAATCACGTGGGGAGCTGGGGCAGTAGAGCAAGGCTGCTTTCGAAGAACTTATACCTGAGGGTCGCCGGGATGTCGGCGGCGCCAGGTCGGATCTGCGAACAATACGGCAGGGAGGAAGAAGGGTCGGAGGACCTCCCGAGCCGGCGCTGTGTCGGAGAGAACGGCACGGGCAGAGGATCGGGCCCCTCCGGTAGCTGTGGGTTTCCTCCCTCGGCGGCGATGACCGCGTGAACGATGCACCTTTTAGTCCTCTACACACACCGGCCGAAGGGATCCGGCCGGATCTGTGACCAGCGATGAGCAGAGAGAAAATGTCGCTACCATTGTCTTGTTTATATCTGGAGAGGATGAGAGAATGAAGAGAGCAACCCTAGTATAGCAAGCGCTCAGGCCCCTACGTCCATATATAGTGGAGTGATTATCTTTTTTCTCTCCACAACAAGCGTTTCAATTTGTGTACGTGGCATTAAAGAAAAGAAACTCTCTATTTAAGGTGACTACTATACGACTCCTACTTACTACTAGTAGTACTACAGTATTGTTCACTTGTGCTCCCCGCCCCTCCATTCATTGAACAACCCCACGGGTGAATAAACATACAGTAAGTATTGTATTTATATAGAATGAACAAGCTCAAACTATTTTCGCGTAGTTAAAAGTTGAGGGCGGGGCTTTTCCCGGGCAGTACGCGTGGCAGTTTTCGGGTAGGCGGTTTGACAGAGAGGCGAGGAGGGTGAGCGAGTGGGGCTGTGTGATTTGACGGCGCGTTACTGCTGGAAAGACTTGTGATATGACCACTCACTATAGTCAGGAATTACTGGCGCTCCGACCGGGGTGATGCCCCCCTTCCGTTCCGCGCTCTAATCTGGTGCATGACACGTCGACCCGGATGCTGGCTCTCCCACATGTCGGAGTAGTAAGAAGGAGCAAAGAATGATGTGGTATATACTAGTACATATTATTTCACACATTTATCCTCCTCCTCCTCGACTCAGGGCGCCGGCCCACCGAACGGCGCCTAAGTAGCAGCGGCTTTCGTGGCCAGGTCGACGTGGTTCTGAACAATGGCGTCCAAAGATTCCAGCCGCTGGAAGAAGGCCAACGTCTTTCTGTCCTCGCTTGCCTTGTAGTGGCCTATGTAGACGATTTCCTCGTAGACATGGATGTGCAGGTCGACGGTTTCTTGCATGGCGAGGCGCTGTGCGGCCTCGAGGTGCACATTTTCTTTGTCGCGACCTCCGGCACCTGCAGGGCCACCAGGGCTTGAAAGAGTTCGTCACCATGGAGGCCGATGAGGGTGGCAGGCAATGAGGAGCCTGGGCGCGCGGGCTGGAGCAGTACGGCAAGGTCGTCCGCGCGCTTCTTGACGGCGGTGATCTTGCGGATGGAGTTGACCATCATGTCGTCCATGCGAGAGGCGAAGCCAGCGTCGGCGAGGGCTACGATGCCTGCGGTCGCCAGCACCATCTGGAAATGCTGCGCGGTGCGGGGCCACAGGCCGGCGCCTTGGATGATTTCGCACAGCCGACTGCCCCTCGCGTCCATCGCCTCCATAGGTGCTTGTGGCTTCTGGTCACTTGGTCTTGGATTGGAGTGATGCACAGGGACTTGGGAGTAGATGGATTGGAGCGGTGGGGCGCCTTTATTATATGAGAGTCCAAACTGTGTTGCATTCACATCGTGCTGGCTCTATTCTGCTTCTCCAATTAATTCCCTCTCCATGTAATTGAGGATGCATCATTGACCGTTCAACGTCTCGGGAACCGCTACCCTCTCCCTCCTTGGCATTCAAGCACCTATGGACCCGTCGACGACGAGGTGCCTATGGTGACTTCATAAATTTCAAGATGATAGTGCCGTGCGTGTGTGCGTTCATAGGGGTGAGTGTATGCGCGTGTATATGAGCGCTTGCATCTGTACTGTGTAAAAAACGTAAATGCGTGTCAAAAAGAGACTAGTTAGTATACTCAATATTGTGCACCTCGAAGAGGAAAATGATAGAACTAGTACGTATTTATTTACGGTGCAGATTCACTCATTTTGCTCCATATGTACTCCATCTCGGTGTAGTCTAGTCACTTGTTGAAATCTCTAGAAGGGCAAATACTCCTTTCTGGTTTACATGGCTATACTAGCAAGTAGTTGTACGTACTAGTACAATAGTGGGCTCACATAGAAATTTTGTCTCATGCAAGAGCCTGGCTATATGCGTGCTCCAATGTTCGCAACTGCAACGTTCGGTTTGCGCTTGGCTCTTCACCTCTTCGAGAAGACGAACAATGATGTTACTACTACTGCTTCTATAGTGTCGAATCCACTGTTGCATGTCCGTCCACCGCGAGCGGGACGAATAGCTTGTTGTAGAAGTACTACTAAGCAAAAGCTTGTCCTCGTTTGCGAGCAACAGCGCGCATGGGTGAGGGAGAAGGCGTGTAGTAAAATCAAGCTTCTCCTCGTTGTACGAGTTGACGCGACACATCATAGCACTGCCCCACATGCTTGCCTCTAAACTTGGCTGAAAGACCCGCAGTGTCCAATATATTAGCTGCAACCTCTAACATTTACCCACCACAAATTAAAATAATGTGGCCGTATGCATCGTTCTGATGCAGAGGCCGGGGAGTCCCCCCTTTTCCAAAAAAAAACAAAGTAAAATATATATTCCTGTCTTGACCAGATGAGCGTGCAAACTACAATCACCAGGGTGTCAGCTAGGGCCAGAAGACTATTTTATTAAAAAAACTTCGAGACGACCACATAGCATGGAGCCGACCCCAACGATTTTAAGCTTACAGGCACGGTACACGCTATCCTAGACTACTCTACACATGAAACAGCCACACGAGCGTCCGGGCTGCGCTTGGCTCTTCGCCTCTTCGGGAAGTCGAACAATGATGGAGTACTACTGCACTGGAGGAGTACTACAGTACGCTTCTGGCCATCTGACACCGATTGAACTGCTGCATGTCCACCGCGTGCGGGAGGGAGAGCGTGTAGCGAAAGCTTCTCCTAGTCTTGCCAGCCACCACGCTCATGGGCGAGGGAAGGACGCACTTGCCTTTGCGTGTATGACAGGTGGGACTGACAGGTGTGTGGCCAACCTGTCATACAGCCAAAGGCAGGTGCAGTTAAGTCCGCGAGGGAGAGGATAATCAAACTTCTCATTGATGTATGAGTTGACGCAACACATCAAAGCACTGCACTCGATATATTTCAATAATTTGCGTTTACCGATGCATTAATTACAACGCATGCATGCATGCCGTGACTCTCCTTTTGATACTTGCATGTGTTGATTTAATGCACCTTGGAGTAGTATAAAATATGTGATGGTAAAGCTTTGTACTACCCCGGCCCAAGTCGAGAGATGGTTGTGCACGAGGAGGGCGAGATCATGCAGACCGAACAGGACCCGACGATGGAGCTCTCTAAGGTCTCGATGGACCTCACCGTGCTCCACTGCCCCTTGTGCCTCCGCCCCTTGACGCCTCCAGTGTATGAGGTTCGAATACACCTCATCCGTTCGGCTGATTGAGCAAGGTGCAGGTTTCTTGATTGATGTGCTGTTCGATTGATTTCTGCAGTGCAAGGGAGGGCACCTGGCCTGCGCGGACTGCCGCGTTGAGCGCCCCGGGAACCAGCGGCAGTGCCAGAAGTGCGAGCGCAGCGGTGGCTTCGACGTGCGGAACACGACGGTGGACTCCGTCCTTTCATCGGTGAGGGTGGAGTGCCCGCATGTAGGCTGTGGGCTCTACGTCACTTACCACAAGCTCGGCGATCACCAGAGTGTGTGTCCGCTCATGCCCTACAAATGCCCCATGCCCGTCTGCGGCTACGAAGGCCCACCGTCGGCGCTCTACCACCACATCAGCACCGCGCATCCCATGCCCGTGCACAGGATCCAGTACGGCAAGGTGCTCCAGCTGCAAGTGCCACTGTCGGAGCCAAGGCCTCTTGCTTTTCGCGCAGGAGGACCGCCGCGCGTTTTTCTTGGTCGACGGCGTGCTCGACATCGGCGCGCCTATCAGCGTGTCGGTCGTCTGCATCAGAGCGGGGGTGTCCCCACTGCCGCACTACGTGGCCAAGCTGTGGGCGAACAGCCCGCCGGGGGAGCCCAAAGGCAGGACCGACGCCGTCAAGGTGGAAATGGAGGTGACAAGCAGCAAGGATCCCGGCGACGTCGACGTGCAGGAGCTGACCTTCTTGACAGTTCCGCCCAAGCTGCTGGCCGGGGCTAAGATTGTGTCCCTCCACATTCAGATTGACAAGCTCATGTCCTAAATGTTTCTACAGTGCCTTCTGTTTATCTTAGTAATATGCTAATATAGGGATTACCTTGGTCTACTTTAGCTTAAGAAATGGTGGGTTTGGTGGCGATGCAGCAATTACTTTGACATCAGATCAGTAATTTCCAACAGTCAAACGGATATTTTGTGTCTGTTGGATATAAAGTTCCTTTGGGTAAGAAGTACTACTTGTCATCAAAATGGATAAAAGGAGATGTATGTAGACGTATTTTAGTTCTAGATACGTCCCTTTTTATCCATTTTTATGACAAGCACTCCCTCCATTCCACAATACATGCCTTCCATTTGTCAAAATATACATGTATCTAGACATGTTTTAGTATATAGGTACATCCATGATAGAGCCAATCGGATGGTTGAGAACACTACAATTCGTAGATACAGATGCGTGTGTGACTCCCAGATGCAGAGGCCGGGGGTCATCATCCTCCTTTTCGAGAAAAAACAGACGCGTGTGTGAGAGCTCGCCACACGGCTATTCCTGTCGAACGCCCCATTAACCATAAGATATGTATATGACGGTGCCAGTTATTGCACGTACACAGCAGTAACCCCTCCTTTCCGGTTTATAGGGCTTAATTCAAAAATCTCACCAACCAAGATGGTGAGTGGTGGAATATTTTTTGTAGTTTGCAAAAGCACCTAATTAATGCTCTTGTTTTTCTCAAAAAATTATGTTTATCAATGCATTAATTGCAATGCATGCATGCATAAAGTACATGCATTGGTCAATTTTCTCTTAATACTTGCATGCAATGATTTAATGCACCTTGGAATCTGAACATGTGTTGGGGAACAACCAAATTGAGCCTTATAAAATGGAAAAACTAAAATTTTGAGATAAGCCCTATAAAACCGGAAAGGAGGGAGTAGAAAAAGAAGTACTCCATCCGGGAATAGTGCCGCACTTCGAAACTAGAACCGTCAATAAATTTTGAGCTTGCATCTCATCACATTCCAAATTACTCCACGCTATATTGAATTGCAAACCTGTTCACACCGATCACAACCTAAACGGTTTCCCACTTAGGAGCGTATTAGTACCACGCTATATTGAATTGCAAACCTGTTCACACCGATCACAACCTAAACGGTTTCCCACTTAGGAGCGTATTAGTACCCAGTTATAAATACTAGTATGCCAAGATGACTGCACATTCCTCCTCAACTCCTCATCCACAAAAACAAACAAGCCATTCAACATGCTTCCCTTGCGTCTGCCATGGCCAGCGTGAGTTCTGGGTCGAGAGATTGCCACCAGGGAGAGGCGAGCATGGAAGCGGAAGTACGAGAGATGTCCCGCCTCGCTGCGAGAGCAGCCGACATGTCCCGCCGTGCGGAAGTAGCAGCACAGAGGTCCCGCCGCACCGCTGAAGCAGCACGGAGGTCCCGCCGCGCCGTCGATGCAGTAGACTGGTCCGGCCATGCCGCGGAAGCAGCAGAGATGTCCCGCCGCGCCAAGAATGCAGCAGAGATGTCCCGCCGCGCCGCGGCGGCCTGGGAAAATTTCTCATGGGCAGGCGACGACTTTTATAGGCGCATGCATGCGATCATCCATAGCCAGATGGATCAGATCTCTGGCTGGGCGAGGTTGTAGGACGACATGAAAGCCTCGTTTGAACAGGCTACCGGCGTCATCCGACAACTAAGGGAGGGCAATGAGAGGCTCTGGGCCGAGCGCGACCTGCTGAGGGAGAAGATCGTCCGAAGTGCAGACCAGCAGGAGGAGACCAGTGCCTTGTTGAAGAGGACCGGCGTCATCGTCAAGAAACTTATGGACGAGAATGACATGCTCCGCAACGAGCGCCAAAGGCTGGTGGAGGAATCCGTGGATGTTCTCAAGCAGCGTCTTGAGGATACGAAAGAGCTCATCACCGCTCGCCGCGGAGACTAGTTCCGGCGGCCTGCAGCAACGCATCAAGAAAGTAGAGATCAGCGAGCCAGATCCTTGTCTTCCTTCTTCTTTTGCCCTTGTGTATTTCGGGCGTAGACGCATGTGGCTTTTTTAATTATCTTTCTAATTATGTAAGACAATTAATTGTCGTTATCTTTCTGTGGAAGATCAATGTCGCGAGGCTGGAATGAAGAAAACTCTTGCTGTGGCGACCCTGGCGTTGCTGTTCTTCTAGTTGCTGCTGGGCTTCCTTCAGTTTCCTGGTTTCTTTTGATGTAATAATCGGTTTAGGATGTGGATTGTGTCGTTGGTTGTGAAATGTTGGGTTCTAGCGCGAATGTTTGGCCTTTGTTGGCCTCTTGGGATGTTGCGATTTCAATCTGGTAGCCTTTAGTCCTTCGTGTTAGGCTGGAGTTGTGCTGTACTTCTTGTGAATTGTGGTGGTTTTCAGTAATGAAAATCGGAAGGGGCAAGCCCTTCTTTGATCAAAAAAAATAATCGTCCTTATATATTCATCAGTCTTGCTATAAGTCGCAGTAGATGCTATATAGGTCCGTTGGAACTTACATCAAGATCCGTGCTTTCAGATTTTCTTTTTTCTCTCTTAAATCTCAGTCGAGTGAGACATAGCCACGCCATTAAACAGAGGCTCGGGCGCCATTAATGGAGACCTTGGGAGAGAGGTGGACGGCAGATGGAGGTCAAAGGGCTCTCCTCCCGATAAGCACGCGTAGGGGTCTGATCGCACGCCTCTCGTACTCAAATAGCTACCCTGCACGACGCCTCCTAGCTAATAAAAAATGGGGACGCGTGGCGGCACGTAAATGGTACTAGTAAGTAGAACGCCCACGGTTTCAATAATACTTGTGTTTCCGATTGTAACATGACAGCACTTGTTCCAAAATGACTTTGTTGATTGCTAATGTGTGTGCCTTCGCAAATCGGACTGCAAATTTACCACAGCATGTTGGTGCCATGTCATGGCACCAAGCCAAGTTTCATTATTTTCATGCGTGTTTTGGATTTACAGGAATTAATAAACTAAGTTTCTCAATGTTTCCAACCCAGCCACGACGCCCAGAATTTTGAATTTCATTCCCATTTCTTGCACGGAACCTAGAAATTTACCCGAGGACACACATGTGATTTTTCAACCAACTTTGGTGCACTGGAACATGTGCTTGTATTTCAAATTTGAATTATGCACACAAAGGTGACACGTTCCCTCCCAGAACCACGAGCCTTCTTGAGAGAAGCTCCGATTTGCAAGAAGCTTATACCAAAATTTGTTCCTATTCGGCCATTTTTTACCACGGCATGGTACTACCATGACATGACACCATGCCAAGTTTCATGATTTTAAAACCAAATTTCCCAATGTTCTCGACCGAGCCACGATGCCCAGATGTTTGAATTTTATTCTCATTTTTTGCATGGGACCTACTCCCTCCTTCCATCTATATAGGGCCTAATGTGTTTTTCAAGACAACCTTTGACTATTGACAAGATTAATAGCACATGAGATGTATACTATGAAAATTATATTATTGGAAGCTCCTTTGACATACAAATTTGAAGGTATGCTTTGTGTAAGTTGCATGTCATATATTATTGCTCTAATGTTTGGTCAAAGTTAGCCTCGAAAAACGCATTAGGACCTATATAGATGGAAGGAGGGAGTAGAAATTCACCCGAGGACACAAATGTGATTTTTCAACCAACTTTGGTGCATGGGAGCATGTGCTTGTAGTTCAATTTTGAATTATGCACATTAAATGACCAAAAACTCAATTAATGTGTAAATAAGGCCAAACGAAGCCGGAATAATTCCAAAATTTAACAGGGCACTCATGTAGTTCTATGTTGCCTTTGTAAATAAACTCAAGGGGACAACGTATATCGTTTCGCACTCAAAGGTGGCACGTTCCCTCTCAGAACCACGAGCCTTCTTGAGAGAAGCTTCGGTTTGCAAGAAGCTTATACCAAAATCTGTTCCTATTCGGCCAATTTTTTTACCACAACATGGTAGTACCATGACATGACATCCATGCCAAGTTTCATGATTTTCAGACGTGTTTTGGATTTACAAGAATTTTAAAACCAAGTTTCTCAATGTTCTCGGCCGAGCCATGATGCCCAGATGTTTTAATTTTATTCTCATTTCTTGCATGGGACCTAGAAATTCACCCGAGGACACAAATGTGATTTTTCAACCAACTTTGGTGCACGAGAGCATGTGCTTGTAGTTCAAATTTGACTTATGCACATTAAATGACCAGAAACTCAATTAATGTATAAAAAATGACAAACGAACCTAGAATAATTCCAAAATTTAACAGGGCACTAATGTAGTTCTATGTTGCCTTTGTTAAGAAACTCAATGGGGGCAGCGTATATCGTTTCACACTCAAAGGTGGCATGTTCCCTCTTAGAACCACGAGCTTCCAAATCGGCCCAATTTTTTACCACAACATGTTAGTGCCATGACATGACACCATGCCAAGTTTCATGATTTCCAGGCGAGTTTTGGATTTACATGAATTTAAAATCAAAGTTTCTCGATGTTCTCGGCCGAGTCATGATGCCCAGATGTTTGAATTTCATTCTCATTTCTTCCATGGGACCTAGAAATTCAACCAAGGACACATGTGATTTTTCAACCCACTTTGGTGCACCGGAGCATGTGCATGCAATTCATATTTAGATTATGCACATTAAAAGTCCAGAAACTCAATTAATGTATAAAAAGGCCAAATGAACCCAAAATAATTCCAAAATTTAACAGGGCACTCATATAGTTCTACGTTGCCTCTGTAAATAAAATCAGGGGGGAGGCAGCGTATATCGTTTTGCACACAAAGGTGCCACGTTCCCTCTCGGAACAACGAGGCTTGTTGAGAGAATCTCCGGTTTTGCAAGAGGCTTATACCAAAAGTTGTCCCAATTCTGCCAAAAATTATACGTATGAAAACAGGGTTTTGATTATCCCAAACATCTCGCTACCTAGACCAATAATGTACTATGATTTGAATTCAACATAAAATGGATACAAATATTTGAATTGGAGAGCGTATGGTACATGTAGTTCATAGTGAAATATGATTACTGCTATATGTATGTTTTTTGTTATCAAGATAATATTTAAATTATTGTATAACTTGACAACAATCGTATTCAAATAAGGAAAATTGATTCAAGTTTAGTCCATATGGTAGACGACAATATATATGTTCACATGGTGGAGTAAAATGTTCATATATGACGGAAGATCAAAATATATGACTACATCAATTATAAATCGCAAGGTCACCTAACGATATATTCGAATTCAACATAACGTGGATTCAAAAATTGAAATTCGACATCATGGCATATGTAACCATATAAAAAGGGACATTACTCTTTCTTTGGTGGGAATTGATTCGTTTTTTGTTGTTGTTGAGGGAAGTGCGAATCGATTTGGTACTGTGCAGGGTAATCTTGTTCTCCCGATTTTTTTACATTTTTCTTGTAGTTTTTTCAATTGCATCTATAGCAATATAGTAAAAGGGGACATGACTCTCTTGTGTCTTGTATGAATTGTTTTTTTACACGTTAAGCTTGTTCTGTCGAACAAGGAATCCGCACCTTGTTATCCCGAAATTTTCAAGCTCGACTATCTTTTGTCTCACCTGCTTTGAAACTCCCGCTTGTTCAACCCGCGTCGTGCCTTGTTATCCTGAAATTTGGACGCGCGCGAGAACTCCCTCCTCATCAGAAATCGCTCCCGCAGCCCAGACACTTGAAATCCCCCTTCTACCCCTCAGCCGGAAATGAAGCTCCACGTTGCGGTGTCAAAACCGGTGGGGGTACGCTGGTAACTTACCCTACATTTCACAGAAGCGCATCCCTAAGCTTGGATCCCCCTCCCCCTTCGCCCCCCCATTCGTACACCGAGGCCGCCAAAACCCGCGAAACCCCACGCTCCTCCGTCGGCCTCCCGACCGCCACCCAGCCGGAGACTCTTCCCCGACTACGTCGTCCACTGCAATAGGTCGTCGTTCCTCATCCACCGCACCGGATGAGGATCCGTTGTCGATCTTGTCATCCCGCCGGATCAGCCACCCCGTCCTCCACCTCCAAGGAGCTTCCCCGATGTTCGCCTCGTCTATCGCGCCACCTCAATCCGCACAACGCCGTCTTGACCTGCCCCACCGGAACCGCAGCACCCTCACCAATTCCTCCGATGAAGCCGAGGCCAACTCGGCGCCACCAAGGAGGTTCTGCTCTCACCGCTGCATTTTATCTTTTATTCGATCTCACGGGGCTGCCGGTGCTCGATACCGAGCAGACATGGCGTGTCTCCATCGACGGCGCCGTCGCCGACCACATCATCCACGGCGTCTCTCCCCCATGTCATTGCTTCCTCGGCGGCGACTTCCACAACGGCACTAGCTGCAGCTGCTCCGGCTCTCGCTCGTGCTGCGGCTCTGTTCTTGTTGTCGGTCACGCTGCTGCACTGCTCCTGCTTTCGTTCGTGCTGCTGCTCTGCTCTTGCTCTCGCTTGCGCTGCTGCTGCTGCACGACCTCCGGCAGCTACAGGAGTTGCTGCTTTAGCACTTGCTCGCGGTGCTACTGCACGACTTGCTCTCTGCTAGTGCGTTCCCTGCTCGAGCGTCTGCTGATTTAGATCACTGCTTCTCTGCTACTAGTGCTCGAACGCCCTAAACATCTATTGCAATGCTCTGTTTCTAGTTCAATCAGTTTCGACAGTAAAATTTAGTTTCGACTGTGAAGTTCATTTTCTTCAGTTAAGTTCAGAGTGAACAGTACTTACAGCATCTGTCGGAGCGGCCGTGGCGCGGCTGATGCGTTTTACATCTAACACTTTTTGGTGATGTATTTTACATCATCTATTGCACATGATATTAGGGTCGCACTTCAGATTAACGTTGTCTGTCTTGTCATGCTTCAGCCTCGTCGCCGTACACCTTAGCGGAGCTGCTCCAACGACAGAACCGTCCATCACAGCGGAGCAGTACCGTCGGCGCCATTTCCAGAGGCCTCGGATCTTCTTCCCCGCCTCCGACAGTCACACCAGCATCATCACCATCCTCCACGTCCAACCCAATTATGCTGAGATCCACAAGGCTATGCCAAAGAGGTTGTACACTCGTCGCATCAGTTTGTTTCTCCATTCCTTTGTTCTTCCAATTCATGTGAGCCAAACACCCGGGTTGACTGAAATCCTATGTTTCCAAATGCTCTGTTTTGCACGTGCATTCCTATCCTATTCCTGTGTTTTTCCTATCCCTACGTTTATAGAATCCTCCAATTCTAAGGAGCCCTTACAGATTTACTTCATTTTCAGATAGGCGTCAAAGAAAACTCTGTGTGTTATGTCCTGCTCCTGCCATGCCGTCATGCACCCCACCTGAGGTGCACCATCGACAGAAGCGTTCACTGCAGCAGAGATCCCTCCTGCAGACTTCCTTTCGCCGCCTCAGATCATCTTCCCCGTTGCCGGCAGCCATGCCAACTGCATTACCATCATCGACTGAGCAGATGAACCTGAGGACTACACAGTTCCGGAAGAGAGGTCGCAGTCTTTCGTGTTTGCTTACGTTATACATTGGTTATTATTACCTGCTACTTTATCGTTCAATCTTGAGTTTTGAATTGCCCATGGGTCTCATATCGAGCCAGCAACGAATAGTATCTGTCTACTATCTGGTTCATCTGGGGTCTTCTATGTGGTTCATGTTGGGTGGGCAACAAACAATAGATGATCCATTGTCTATCTTTTTAAACTGAAGCTATAATCTACCTGCTATCATTAGTTTTGGATCCATCCACTCGTTTTCTACCATCAGTCTTGATTTTTGCATGCACCCCTCAGGCCTTCCAAAATCTAACTATTTTTTTATTATGCATGTCAGATATTGTACACAATCGTACTGAACATGTAGAGAAAAAGAGAAGACCGTTGCGTGCGAATATAATGTCATGCAGACGCCGCTCCATGGTGGGCGAAGTGGCCCCCTCCCCCTCCTGCATTTCTAGATTGTATTCCAGAGGAAGATAACTGTTCAGATGGAGATTCAGAAGGAGCCGACCACGCCTGTTTACCACCTGACGTGTTTGCCCTAACCTGGCATGCTGATGTTGGTCATATCATGCGTATGGCGCCTTGCATTGCTTACATTATACATCTTATATGTCATCAGCTTAGTTTAGATTTGCTTTGTGTGAATGCCACCTGTTTGGTTTCTATATCATACTCCCACCATTCCTAAATATTTGTCTTTTTAGAGATTTCAACAAGTGACTACATACGGAACAAAATGAGTGAATCTACACTCTAAAATATGTCTATATACATCCGTATGTGGTAGTCCATTTGAAATCTCTAAAAAGACAAATATTTAGGAACGGAGGGAGTATATGGGAATTATGCAATGCCATCTTCTTTAGCCAGGCATCATATACTTGAATCATGCAATGCCATCCTGTTTAGCCAGTCATCGTATATGTGAATTGTATTGTGCCATATTTTTTTCCATAATGTATTCCATTTGTCAACAATGTTTATACATTCATCTACTCTTCCTGTGCATCAGCCATTTGAGTCGGTCATGGGAAAATCTGGAGTGAAAACAAGGTCTTCTAAGCAGTCCGTGCTACCTGTCGATGCAGATTTCTTGCTGGTTACAGATAGCTCCTCAGAGGAGGATTCAGAGAGAGATGACCAGTCGTATTCCCCCCCCTCCCGAGGTGCATGCTCTAACTTGGCTGGGTTATATTGCTCATATCATGCATATGGTGTCTTGCATTGCCATGCCATCTGCTTAGATTAGACATGCTTTGTATGAATGCCTCCTGTTTGCTTTCTATATCAGATATGTGAATTATGCAATGCCATGTTTTTCAGCCAGTTATCATATATGTGAATTATGCACCGCCATGGAGCCAGGCATCATATATGTGAATTATCTCATGCCATCTTTTTTTCATTACGTATTCCATTTGTCGACAATCTGTGTATATTGAACTACTCATCATGTGTATCAGCTATTTGAGCCGGTTATGGAAAAATCTGGAGTGAAAACAAGGTCTTCAGAGCAGGCAATGGTACCTGTTGAAGCATATATCTCGATGGTTACAGGGAGCTCCTCAGAGGAGGATTCAGAGACAGATGACTAGTCCTATATCCCACCTGAGGTGTATGCTCTAAGTTGCAATGTTTATATTTCTCATATGATGCATATGGTGTCTTGCATTGCTTAGTTTAGACATCATATGCACAATATTGAATTCTATCTGCTTAGTTTAGAGATCATACATGTGAGTGCCAGCTGCTTCGTATATGAATCAATTATGTCAATTATATCATGCCATCCTGTATACTTAGACAACATGTATGTGAATTATTTCATCCCAACCTATTTTAGAAAGACATCATATAGTTTTGTCATGTCATCCTCTTTAGGTACTCATCATATGTTGAATTATGCCATTATATCCTGTTAAGTTATCCATCATATATCTGAAACTCTGTCATGCTATCCAGTTTAGTTAGGCATCATATATGTGAAATTGTGTCATGTTGTCCTGTTTGGTTAGACAACATATATGTGAATTACCACATCTGTCTATCATACAATGTCTGTACGTTCAATTTCTTTTCTTGTTTATCAGCCATTTGAATTGGAGGGGGTGATGGCAGTATCTAAGGGAGCAAAAACCCGTTCTTCACAAAAGACAGTGCTACCCGTCGATGCAGATAGAACCATGGTTGTACTGGCCCAAAAACTAGCCCCACCACACATAATCGAGACTCTTCCAGATTGCAAACTTACACCGTTGGGCAGAGAACCAGCCACAACCCATCTAACCGCAAACCCAGCGGATAGTAACCCACTTATAGTTGACAAAGCACCATGTCCACCACAGAGTACCCCCACACGAGAAGTTTGTAAAGCTACTGCAGTGCCCAAAGCACGAAGACCACAACAGCTAACCCAAACTCCACGTTTAAAGCAGAAGAGCAATTGTTCTCAGGTCAGATTCCGTAGCTATGGTCGATACTCCTTTGCTGTTGCATCACTGTATTTACTCATACCAACTACTTTCGAATTTGAAGGATCCAATTGAAACTCCAATGGCGCAACAGGTATGTTTTAAACCTATTTCTTTAACTGGATTGCTGTTCTAACTTCTTGCTCTATGTTGATTTCAGTTTAAGTTGTATAAGCAGTTATGTTCTCATGTGATGCACATTACAAGTGCTGCCAATGCTGTGTAGTTTCTCACACTTATATTCTGTCTATGCTGCTGTGTCTTAAAAATATATGAGTTGAACTGTGTCTCTATCTTGGTTAGGGAACATAAACTAGAATGATATGGACAATACAGTGACCATAGTACATAGATATATGTTTGTTTCATGTTGTTATCCTGTCCACCTTACTACTGAACCGGTTTACCAAAATGAGTTTCATATACTACAAGCTAAACATGTGATGTGTCTGCTTGTTTCTCTTGTAGTATGCAAACAGAATATTGGAGAAGAGCACCCCACTATGCAATGGTAGAGAAAGTAATGCAGATAGGGTTCAAGATAGTGAGACAACCCTGTTGGTCTCCAAGAAAGGTGATAAAAATGAGCTTGTAGACAGTGAGAAAACCCCACAGTCCTGCATTGATGTAGTGTTCGAGTTACTGGCCAGTACCGCTGGCACAAGCTCTTCGAACTCGCTGCCTGAATCACTTCGGCTTCTTCAGTCTCAGCTACAAGCTGAAAGGCATCAGCCAGCTGTTCTGTGGCAAGAAGCCGAAGTATTGAGGAAGTCCCTACAGAATTCAGATGCGTACTTTCTTGTGCAACAACAAGCGCTGGAGGATTTAAGCGCCAAACAAGATAAAGTTAATAAGCTTGCTAAGCATCTTGCCAGCATTATGGGTACCCAGGGTATTGTTTCTTGAACTCTTCTGAAGTGGTTTCAGTTCTGGACTTGTTTTGCTGCGGCGTTTATATGCTGCTTTGTTCCCTATATTTGCACTGGTGGCGAACTTTGATGCCCAGTGGATGTAATGTGTGTAATAGCCATGATAGCCTAGCATAAGTTGCTTGCTTATTTATTTCCTTGTTGTCTTGTTTATTTGTTTGCTTGTAGTTAGTGTAGTTCTTTTTCCGCGGTTTGCTAGTGGCTGCAATAACCTATTTTTTAAAACTAGGCCACAATAACCATGGGCTAATATTTACTGTAGTGACAATGGGCCTCCTACAGGCCGTAGAAACAGTGGTCCTTCTACGGGCCGTAGAAACAGTAGGCCTTCTACGGGCCGTAGAAACAATGGGCCTTCTACGGGCCGTAGAAACAATGGGCCTTCTACGGGCCGTATCATCAATGGGCCTTATACGGGCCGTATGATCAATTGGCCAAACATGGGCCAATAACAGGCCGCATTATGGCCGTAAAAGGGCTAGAGTTGGAATCATCCCATCATGGGCCGACCATAACGAGCCATCGTTAATAGGCCGTATTTGATGACGCTATGAAAACGGCCCAATGTATTAACGGACCACAAATGGGCCGACTGTAACCACGGGCTGAATTTGGCCCACAAGCAGAAAATGACAGTAACGGGCCGTAAGTAAACGAATGCTGGAAATGAGCCCAAGAATAAATGGGCTCTGAGAAGGCCGAAAGATAACATGGGCTGGAAACAGCCCAACGGAATAACGGGCCGTTAATGGGTATAAAGTGATACACTGTTCATTATGGGCTAGTTTCACCACGGGCCGTTAATGGGTGTAAAGTGATACACTGTTCATTACGGGCCAGTTTCACCACGGGCCGTTAATAGGCTAAGAATTACATAGGGCCTCATATGGGCCGAAAGGCGTCATGGGCCATACATGGGCCAGAAGTGAAAATGGCCTGGAATCATATTGGATGGCCCAGATGACGCTACTGGGCCTAATTCGGATAGGGCGTAATGGGCCTTGGGTTAGCGGGCTGTAAATGGGCTATATGCAAACAGGCCATTAACAGGCTTTCCATGGGCCGACCCGCGACCTTTTGACCAAGTCAAACGGGCCGGCCTTTTCACAGGAATGGGCCTCTGTTGGGCCGTGCCACGTGTCGACGTATCATAGGTGCCTCCGTCCAATGAGTGGATGACATTTGTCCCAACGATGAGCCGACACGTGTTTCCTCCAGCCAATGATGATTTTACACGTGGAAAATCCCCATTGGTTGGGGCTGTTAACGGGTTATCGGATCCAAAACCCGACCCGATAGCTTAACGGCGTTCCGTTACGGTGGATGCCACGTGTCGGTCACCCTTGACGAAAGCACTTCTGTGACGCACGATTTATCGTCATGGAAGTGGACACTTCCGTGATGATAATTTTGGTAATGTCATGGAACACTTCTACGATAGCACAGGTATGACTATCTTGATTCTGTCATAAATTTGTCATGGATGTACATGCATGACAAAAAACGCAACCTACTGTGACAAACACGTATCATCACGGAAGTGTATTTTTTTGTAGTGATACTATTAGGTCTGAGGGAAACCGGTAATTACCAATCCTTAATGGTAACCGATCACACCATAGGCTAGCCATATACTCTGCTCCTGGCAAGGTTACTAACATGGGTGACCTAAGGGCTTGGGTTGGCAGTTTAAACTTATCCACAAATCCCCTTGATATGTATGAATGCGATGCACCAGTATCAAAAAGAATAATTGCAATAAATGACTTAATCAAAAACTTACCTATTACTGCATCGGGTTGCGCTTCAACCTCCTCCACGCTAACATGGTTCACTTGTCCCCTGTTGAAAGGGTTGGGCTTCTTCCCGGAGCTTCCATTGCCATTCCCATTCTTTGCTTCAGAACACTCCGTGGCATAATGTCCATTCTTCCTGCACTTGAAACAAGTAATGTGACTTAGATCCTTCTTGGCGGGTGTTGCTGGGTTGGTACGGTTCTGGCCGTTGCTTCCTCCATTACCATTCCCGTTCTTGGGGCCACTATGGTTGTGCGACATCCCTCCATTGTGATTGTGACCTCCATGGTTATGTTGAAGGGGTCCTCCCGAGTTCGGGGTAAAACGGGGTCTCTGCTGAGCTCCAGAATTATACTTCCCTTGTCCATACTTCCTCTTGCGGTTGTCAATCTGCTGCTGATTCCCTTCAATCATGAGAGCTCTATCTACCAACTCCTTGTAGTTATTGAAAGTTGCCATCATCAACTGCATGCTCAGCTCATCATTCAGTCCTTCCAGAAACTTCTCCTGTTTTGCTGCATCCGTAGCGACGTCATCTGGGGCATAACATGCTAGCTTACTGAAGTCGTCCACATACTGACCAATGGTGCGTCCTCCTTGGCGTAAGTTGCGAAACTCGCGCTTCTTCATGGCCATAGCTCCTGTTGATACATGGGCAGTGCGAAAAGCCTGCTGAAACTGGTCCCATGTGACAGTGTCGATGGGGTAAGTGGTTGTGAAATTCTCCCACCATGATGCTGCGGGTCCATCAAGCTGATGTGTGGCAAAACGCACTCTCTCCGCATCTGTGCATCCTGCAGTGGTCAACTCCCTTCCAGTCTTGTGGAGCCAATCATCTGCAACTATCGGTTCGGTGCTACTGGAGAACACCAGCGGATTCAGCCTTAGAAAACGGGCTAAGTGATCAACAGGTGGTGGTGGTGGTGGGTTGTTGTTGTTGTTCCCCTGATTCTGATTCTGGACTAATATCTGCACCAATGCATTCTGCTGCTGGATCAACTGAGTGAGCTCCGGCGGGAAAGCAAATCCATTGTCGCGTCTCGGAGGCATCTAATGGGTTTAGAAAAGATGAGAAAACAGAATAGAATGAGGTCTAGAGGGAAAACACTACCCCTATGCACATGAGACAAATACAATCATATCACTTCAATCAATTCAAACAAGGGCATACAATCGGTCTAACTATCGTTACAAATGTGCTCGGACTATACTATATACATGGGGGAATTTCTACTACTGATATGGTGGTCGACTAGAAAATTTGATCGGTGGAAGACTCCATAATATCTGCTCCAGCTTCATCAACAAAGTCATCATTGCTATCGTCGGGGTCCGAGTCGGTGTCGTCGATGATGATGTAGTTCTCCGGGCAAGTGGAATCCTCGTCTTCTCCTCCTGGTGCGGGATCTCCCATGAAAACTCCTAGCTTCCTTGTGAGGTCGTCATTCTTCTCCACGAGTATCGCCATTTCCTCCTCGTATCCATCGGGTGTAGACTTGAGTTCTTCCTCCAGCTCCGTGATCCTGGTCATTGCCTTCTTCAGATCTATCATGCCTGCGCACATCTGGTTCTCCTGGCGACGAATGTGCAGATTTAACTCTTGGATGAAAGCTGCAATGGACCTGCCCTTCCTGGTGCTGATCATCTCCCATTGCTCATCTCAGCGCCCACAAATCTGGTAGATAGTATCCTTGAGATCCTTGTGGTAAACTTCTCCAATGCGTCCCATGGTGATGTGGGCTGCCATGCTCTTGCCTAGACTCCAGGTTGGTGCATCAAAGGAAAACTCTATGGGCTCAGTGACTGGCGTGAAGGTCCTTCCTGGAACTTGAACTTAAATCATCCAGCGCTCCTCTTCTGGTAAAGTGGCGTTGTATGTCCCGGTGAAGCTTGGTATTCGATGTTCAGGTATCTAGTAACTTCCTTCAAGTGTCGTCCAAAAGGTGTATCTTCATCCGGTTGTGCAAACTTGTCCTCGAGTCCGCCATCCTAAAGAGTACAAAATGGAGAGGAGTCAGAAATGAGAAGAGAGTAGTGATCTAGGGTTTTAGCTTAGTGGTCGTGCCCTACAGTCAGCGTGTGCTCTGATACCATCTTGTAGCGACCAGACCTCAAACAGTCTGATCTCAGTGCATCAGTGTCATCCATGGATCGGTAATGCTGACATGCACAATACTTGAGGATTTATAACAGAGTAGCAATCACATACTTATTACATCGAATGTCTCAAAAGAGAGCTTATTACAATAAATATGGCGTAAGGCCATCTAAAATCGTAATAGCAGAAGGCTTGGAAGATAAAATGAGTCCATCAACTCCAACGGCATCACTGAGTGAAAGACAACGACCTATGGCTCCTTACTCGTCGTCTGAAAAGTCTGCAACATGAACGTTGCAGCCCGAAACGGGTTAGCACATGGAATATGCTGGCAATGTAACACAAGAGAGCGAAGCACAGAATAAATGCTATCACTACATGCAAGTTTGGCTGGTGGAAAGCTCTATGGTTACAGTTTTGCGTAAAGCCAATTTTCCCTACAACAAAGGAATAAATTTTATTTAACTATCATGGTGGCTGTTAAACATTGAGAAGGTTCCTCCAACTCAATCCCAATTAAGCATCATCATTAAAGCCAATCAATTTATTTTAAGAGTGATGAGATCAACATGATAATCCAAGAACCAGATACTCAAGATGTCCATAACCAGGGACACGGCTAACCATGATTAGTTTATACACTCTGCAGAGGTTTGCGCACGTTTCCCCACAAGACTCGAATACATCCATGGTCGGAGATTCGAGACACAGTCTTTCTGAAGCATTAACTCTTTACTCTGGATAGACAGGACCACCTACAATCCACTACATCTGCTAGTCTACCTCTTCTAGAGCTTCACGCAACTTACTCAACTATGCCAGAGCCCATAATGGCTTGTGGATGCACACGGAAGTTTCTAGCATGAATAATCTTATGATCCCTTTGAGCCTGGGTGGCGGGCCGTAGGATGATCACACGGGTCCTCCGGGATATCCTAGGACAACACTGGATTCTCCAGGTGCCCACAAGCAATCCACCCAGATGTGTATTAAAGTTGCCACCTTAAGTTGAACCATTAATTAACAAACTCACATCTGTCATGGATACACTCAAACCCAATCCACGTCTACGAGCATAGCATAGCAATATAAGCAACGTAGAAGTAACTCCCATAGGTTTGAAAATAAACAGGTGAATAGGTACTACCTCATCTACTTCCCAAAACCCACAATTTAATCAGATCCTAATCATGCAATTGTTTGAGGATTGATCTAATGCAATAAAACTGGGTAGTGAAGAGGTATGATCAAAGTGTTACTTGCCTTGCTGATGATCCGCGAAACCTAGAGACTCGTAGTAGATGGCTTCGCACTCTAGATACTCTATCGCAAACAAACAAGCATACAATAAGCACTCAACTAGAAGCACAGGTAAAACTCAAATAAGAGATCTAACCAGAAAGTTCAACTTAAGAACTCCGGTTTGCAAAAAAAATCAAACCAAACGAAGCAACGAAACTCAAACTGCGAAAGAAACAAGATTCGATTACTAATCTAGACTAAAGTCAAATTTTACAGTAGCAAAATCTTGTTCAAGTTGGTGAAACAGAAACAGGGCTTCAAAACGGAGATCTAGGCGCTTGAATCGCCTGATTCCGATAAACGAGCAAAAAGATAAACTAAAACGAAAATCGGGGCAGAAATCACGATCGAAAATAATCGCGAAAAATCCCTGGAAAAAGAAAAACTGACGAACAGGCTAACGAACGGACGTTCCCTGTCTGCGGTTAACGGGTGAAAACCGTTTGTTAAAACGAACGTACGGACGAACGTCCGCAAAATAAATAATCCGACGGAAAACCGAACCGATCTAATCGAAAAAAACGAATCTAGGTTTTCGAAATAAAACCGATCAGTTTTTTTAAAACCGGCGGCTACCTCGGCGTTCGTGACGACGACGGCGGTAGCGGGAAATCCGGCGGCGGGGCGGCTCGGCTGCGGGGCGGCAAGGCGGCGGCGCGGCTCGGCGGGCTCCGATGGTGGCGCTTGTGGGCGGCTAGCGGCGGCGGCGTAGGTTAGGGTTAGGGTTTGGGCGAGGGTGTGCTGCGGCGGCGGGACGGGCTGGAGGGTGGTCATGGGTGCGGCTTATAAGGCCGGCCGGGCGAGTCCTAGTCGGACACGGCCCGGTAAGGCAGTTTACTTTTTTTTTAAATAATTCTGCGCATAAAAATGAAGAAACTAAATACTAAACGAACTGCAAAAATCCGGAAATAAATTTTCCCCGTCCTCTAAAAATATAGCGGACAAAGTGAACATTTATTTGGGCCTCTAATGCAATCTTGAAAACGCACATTTTTCCTAATTCAAATAAAATAGCGATAAAACTCCGAATAAATTCTTATTTGATTTTAATATTAAATCTCCAATATTTCTTTATTTTGGGGAAGTCATTTTGTCCCCTCTGTTTTATTTTCATAAAATAAATATTAGAAGAGAAAAATAATTAAAATCAAACGATCCTCTTTTCAAAATTTGAGAAAACTCAAATATGAAAATAACGAAATCCCCAACTCTCTCCGTGGGTCCTTGACTTGCATAGAATTTCTAGGATCAAGCCAAAATGAAATAAAATATGATATGCAGTGATGACATAATGTATAACATTCCAAATTGAAAATTTGGGATGTTACAGAAACCTTCGGGAGCGTGATTTTTGGAGTGGACGTCAAGCAACCAACAAGGAGGCCACAAGGCAGGGGGCGTGCCTACCCCCCTGGGCGCGCCCTCCACCCTCGTGGGCGCCTTGTCGCTCCATCGAGCTACTTCTTCCTCCTATATACCTACATACCCCCAAACCATCTAGGAGCACCACGAAAACCTAATTCCACCGCCGCAACCTTCTGTACCCGTGAGATCCCATCTTGGGGCCTTTTCCGGCGTCCTGCCGGAGGGGGTATTGATCACGGAGGGCTTCTACATCAACACCATAGCCTCTCCGATGATGTGTGAGTAGTTTACCTCAGACCTTCGGGTCCATAGTTATTAGCTAGATGGCTTCTTCTCTCTCTTTGGATGTCAATACAAAGTTCTCCTCGATTCTCTTGGAGATCTATTCGATGTAATCTTCTTTTGCGGTGTGTTTGTCGAGATCCGATGAATTGTGGGTTATGATCAAGATTATCTATGAACAATATTTGAATCTTCTCTGAATTCTTTTATGTATGATTGGTTATCTTTGCAAGTCTCTTCGAATAATCAGTTTGGTTTGGCCTACTAGATTGATCTTTCTTGCAATGCGAGAAGTGCTTAGCTTTGGGTTCAATCTTGCGGTGCTCGATCCCAGTGACAGTAGGGGAAGCGACACGTATTGTATTGTTGCCATGGAGGATAAAAAGATGGGGTTTATATCATATTGCATGAGTTTATCCCTCTACATCATGTCATGTTGCTTAAAGCGTTACTCCGTTCTTATGAACTTAATACTCTAGATGCATGCTGGATAGCGGTCGATGTGTGGAGTAATAGTAGTAGATGCAGGCAGGAGTCGGTCTACTTGTCACGGACGTGATGCCTATATACATGATCATACCTAGATATTCTCATAACTATGCTCAATTCTATCAATTGCTCGACAGTAATTTGTTCACCCACCGTAATACTTATGCTATCTTGAGAGAAGCCACTAGTGAAACCTATGGCCCCTGGGTCTATTCTCCATCATATTAATCTTTCGTCAACAAGCTATTTCTATCTCTGTTTACTTTGCAAACTTTACTTTAAATCTTTATCATAAAAATACCAAAAATATTATCTTATCATCTCTATCAGATCTCACTTTTGCAAGTGGCAGTGAAGGGATTGACAACCCCTTTATCGCGTTGGTTGCAAGGTTCTTATTTGTTTTTGTGGGTGCAAGGGACTTGAGCGTGGCCTAGGACTAGATTGATACCTTGGTTCTCAAAAACTGAGGGAAATACTTACGCTACTTTGCTGCATCACCCTTTCCTCTTCAACGGAAAACCAACGCAGTGCTCAAGAGGTAGCAGCGCTCTCTAGCCACGTCCTTAAAAAATGGAACTATGTTGAATCACTCGTGCTTTGCTGCTGAGTAAATAAATGCTAGCTGTCTGCTAGCTAGAGTCTCATCAGTGACCCTACACCTTGTACGTTTACCTTGCTATGTTATTGGGCCGTGATCCCTTTGGCCGATGATCACAGATGTACTATATAATACTGCAATACTTATGATAATGTTCGAACTGGGGTCTGAAGGGATAGGTGATACCATCCAGGTAATGGTCGGTCAGGGTTCCCGACAGCCCCGAGTGATTCATTGTGGCGAAACGACAAGACAGGCAGAAACCACCTAGGAGAGAGGTGGGCCTGGGCCCTGGCCGGTGTCCGCCGTTATTTCATAATAACACGCTTAACGAGATTTGGGTATTTGATCTGAGACTGCCACTGGCATATACGCACTAACCGCCCCGCGGGATAATGGTTTATGGGGCAGTCGTCAGTTCCTCCCGAAAGCCCTGTCAGATGTCACAGTACAGAACTGCAGACTGATTGTTGGGGTGAGCGGCATGCCTGTTGTGTATATAGAGGCTTGGTCCTCGGCCAGTCGTGCCACATGCAGGAGTGCTTAGGGCACCAATCCACAAAACCAACCTGGAGCTCGGGCAGCGGAGATAAATGAGATAAAACCAGGAGCTCGCCAAGAGCACCCTCCGTGCATGCCACAGTCGCAACGGCCTCAGCTTGCTCCTTCATGGTTGTAGCAGTGTTGTTTTGGGTCTGTAATCGGCTTCTTTCAGCCATGCGATCCTCATGCGCTGGATCCACACCACTTCTTCCCTATACAACTCATTGCATCGTCTTCATCCTTGCGCTTCTACATGATTTGCATCCAAGTTCATAAGCTCTTCAAGCCTCATTTGTGGCTTTTCAATTTCTCTAGGGAAAGTACCAAAATTTTCCCTATCAAGGAATGCAACAAGGTCATGATGTTGCCCAAACATTTCCTAGAACCTCAATACACGAGACATAAATCGGGACTCCCATCTTGAGGACTTGGACCTAGGCAAATTGTGCCTTTCATCTTTCTTTCCCTTTACATCACTGAAGTCATCGACAAGGCCTATCGGACATTATACATGTCCCGATATAGCCGTCGGTTTAGCAACAGGCTATGTAATGCCTGATTTTGAGAGTTGCTCGCCTCCATTATAACAAGAAACAACAATACCAAACTACTATACAAGTGGTTCTCGAATAGCTTTACAACGAATGCAAAATGCATTCACTGGTTTTTCTTGGCTAAAGCTGGTCCTCCAACTATCCTAAAAAATGTAGCCCTACGTTCTCGTATGATAAGTTACAAGCAGCCACACTTGCCTACCTATGGCCAAAACTGAAGGGACCTACTACATCTACTACAAAAATATATTGTTGTGCTCCTGGGATGTACCCCACAGTGTGGACACAAAAGAATGGCCGATGTCAGAAACAATTGTGACCTGTCAATTGTGATCAGAATGTTGGGGAACATCGTAATTTCAAAAAAATTCCTACGCACACACAAGATCATGGTGATGCATAGCAACGAGAGGGGAGAGTATTGTGTCCACGTACCCTCGTGGACCGAAAGCGGAAGCGTTATGACAACGCGGTTGATGTAGTCGTACGTCTTCACGATTGATCGATCCTAGTACCGAATGTACGACACCTCCGCGATCTGCACACGTTCAGCTCGGTGACGTCCCATGAACTCACGATCCAGTAGAGCTTTGAGGGAGAGCTTCGTCAGCACAACGGCGTGATGACAGTGTTGATGAAGTTACCGACGCAGGACTTCGCCTAAGCACCGCTACGATATGACCGAGGTGGATTATGGTGGAGGGGGCCACCGCACATGGCAAAGAGAGATCAATGATCAACTTGTGTGTCTATGGGGTGCTCCCTGGCCACTTATATTAAGGAGCGGAGGAGGGGGAAGGGCCGGCCTAGCTATGGCGCACCCTGGAGGAGTCCTACTCCCACTGGGAGTAGGATTGCCCCCTTCCAAGTAGTAGGAGTAGGAGAGAAGGAAGGGGAAGAGAGAATAGAAGGAAGAAGGGGGCGCAGCCCCTCCCCCTAGTCCAATTCGGACTAGGCCTTGCGGGGGCGCGTGGCCTGCCTCTCTCTCTCTCCCCTAAAGCCCAATAAGGCCCATATACTTCTTCCCCCGTATTCCCGTAACTCCCCGGTACTCCGAAAAATACCCGAACCACTCGGAACCTTTCCGTTGTCCGAATATAGTCGTCCAATATAGCGATCTTTACGTCTCGACCATTTAGAGACTCCTCGTCATATCCCCGATCTCATCCGAGACTCCGAACTACCTATGGTACATCAAAACACATAAACTCATAATACCGATCGTCACTGAACGTTAAGCGTGCAGACCCTACGGGTTCGAGAACTATGTAGACATGACCGAGACATGTTTCCGGTCAATAACCAATAGTGGAACCTGGATGCTGATATTGGCTCCTACATATTCTACGAAGATCTTTATCGGTCAAACCGCATAACAACATACGTTGTTCCCTTTGTCATTGGTATGTTACTTGCCCGAGATTCGATCGTCGGTATCTTAATACCTAGTTCAATCTCGTTACCGACAAGTCTCTTTACTTGTTCCGTAATACATCATCCCGCAACTAACTAATTAGTTGCATTGCTTGCAAGGCTTATAGTGATGTGCATTACCGAGAGGGCCCAGAGATACCTCTCCGACAATCGGAGTGAAAAATCCTAATCTCGATCTATGCCAACTCAACAAGTACCATCGGAGACACCTGTAGAGCACCTTTATAATCACCTAGTTACGTTGTGACGTTTGGTGGCACACAAAGTGTTCCTCCGGTATTCGGGAGTTTCATAATCTCATAGTCATAGGAACATGTATAAGTCATGAAGAAAGCAATAGCAATATACTAAACGATCGTATGCTAAGCTAACGGAATGGGTCAAGTCAATCCCATCATTCTCTAATGATGTGATCCCATTAATCAAATGACAACTCATGTCTATGGCTAGAAAACTTAACCATCTTTGATTCAACGAGCTAGTCAAGTAGAGGCATACTAGTGACACTCTGTTTGTCTATGTATTCACACATGTACTAAGTTTCCGGTTAATACAATTCTAGCATGAATAATAAACATTTATCATGATATAAGGAAATATAAATAACAACTTTATTATTGCCTCTAGGGCATATTTCCTTCAGTCTCCCACTTGCACTAGAGTCAATAATCTACTTCACATTGCCATCTGATTTAACATGAATAGGTCACATCACCATGTGACTAACACCCATAGTTCACATCGCCATGTGACCAACACTCAAAGGGTTTACTAGAGTCAGTAATCTAGTTCACATCGCCATGTGATTAACACTCAAAGAGTTCTAAGGTGTGATCATGATTTCCTTGTGAGTGAAGTTTAGTCAACGGGTCTGTCAAATTCAGATCCGTATGTATTTTGCAAATTTCTATGTCTACAATGCTCTGTACATAGCTACTTTAGCTAATTGCTCCCACTTTCAGTATGTATCCAGATTGAGACTCAGAGTCATCCGGATCGGTGTAAAAGCTTGCATCGACGTAACTCTTTACGATGAACTCTTTATCACCTCCATAACCGAGAAATATATCCTTATTCCACTAAGGATTATTTTGACCGCTGTCCAGTGATCTACTCCTAGATCACTATTGTACCCTCTTGCCAAACTCATGGTGAGGTACACAATAGGTCTGGTACACAGCATAGCATTATTTATAGAACCTATGGCTGAGGCATAGGGAATGACTTTCATTCTCTCTCTATCTTCTGCCGTGGTCGGGCTTTGAGTCTTACTCAACTTCACACCTTGCAACACAGGCAAGAACTCTTTCTTTGACTGTTCCATTTTGAACTACTTCAAAAAACTTGTCAAGGTATGTACTCATTGAAAAAACTTATCAAGCATTTTGATCTATCTCTATAGATCTTGATGCTTAATATGTAAGCAGCTTCACCGAGGTCTTTATTTAAAAAATTCCTTTTAAACATTCCTTTATGCTTTCCAGAAAATTCTACATCATTTCCGATCGACAATATGTCATTCACATATACTTATCAGAAAGGCTGTAGTGCTCCCACTCACTTTCTTGTAAATACAGTCTTCACCGCAAGTCTGTATAAAACTATATGCTTTGATCAACTTATCAAAGCGTACATTCCAACTCCGAGATGCTTGCACCAGTCTATACATGGATTGCTGGAGCTTGCATATTTTGTTAGCACCTTTAGGATTGACAAAACCTTCTGGTTGCATCAGATACAACTCTTCTTTAATAAATCCATTAAGGAATGCAGTTTTGTTTATCCATTTGCCAGATTTCATAAAATGCGGCAATTGCTAACATGATTCGGACAGACTTAGCATAGATACGAGTGAGAAACTCTCATCGTAGTCAACAACTTGAACTTGTCGAAAACCTTTTGCGACTAATCTAGCTTTGTAGATAGTAACACTACTATCAACGTACGTCTTCCTCCTGAAGATCCATTTAATCTCAATGGCTCGCCGATCAACGGGCAAGTCAATCAAAGTCCACACTTTGTTCTCATACATGGATCCCATCTCAGATTTCATGGCCTCAAGCCATTTCACGGAATCTGGGCTCATCATCGCTTCCTCATAGTTCGTAGGTTCGTTATGGTCAAGTAACATGACCTCCAGAACAAGATTACCGTACCACTCTGGTGCGGATCTCACTCTGGTTGACCTACGAGGTTCGATAGTAACTTGATCTGAAGTTACATGATCATCATCATTAGCTTCCTCACTAATTGGTGTAGGAGTCACAGGAACAAATTTTTGTGATGAACTACTTTCCAATAAGGGAGCAGGTACAGTTACCTCATCAAGTTCTACTTTCCTCCCACTCACTTCTTTTGAGACAAACTCCTTCTCTAGAAGGGATCCATTCTTAGCAATGAATGTCTTGCCTTTGGATCTATGATAGAAGGTGTACCCAACTATCTCCTTTGGGTATCCTATGAAGACACATTTCTCCGATTTGGGTTTGAGCTTATCAGGATGAAACTTGTTCACATAAGCATCGCAACCCCAAACTTTAAGAAACGACAACTTTGGTTTCTTGCCAAACCACAGTTCATATGGTGTCGTCTCAACGGATTTAGATGGTGCCCTATTTAACGTGAATGCAGTTGTCTCTAATGCATAACCCCAAAACGATAGTGGTAAATCGGTAAGAGACATCATAGATTGCACCATCTCTAATAAAGTACGGTTACGATGTTCGGACACACCATTACGCTGTGGTATTCCAGGTGGCGTGAGTTGCGAAACTATTTTGCATTGTTTTAAATGAAGACCAAACTCGTAACTCAAATATTCTCCTCCACGATCAGATCGTAGAAACTTATTTTCTTGTTACGATGATTTTCCACTTCACTCTGAAATTATATGAACTTTTCAAATGTTTCAGACTTATGTTTCATCAAGTAGATATACCCATATCTCCTCAAATCATGTGTGAAGGTCAGAAAATAACGATACCCGCTGCGAGCCTCAACACTCATCGGATTGCATACATCAGTATGTATTATTTCCAATAAGTCAGTTGCTCGCTCCATTGTTCCGGAGAAGCGGAGTCTTAGTCATCTTTGCCCATAAGGCATGGTTCGCAAGCATCAAGTGATTCCAAAATCCCATCAGCATGGAGTTTCTTCATGCGCTTTACACCAATATGACCTAAATGGCAGTGCCACAAATAAGTTGCACTATCTTTATTAACTTTGCATCTTTTGGCTTCAATATTATGAATATGTGTATCACTACGATCGAGATCCAACAAACCATTTTTATTCGATGTATGACCATAGAAGGTTTTATTCATGTAAACAGAACAACAATTATTCTCTAACTTAAATGAATAATCGTATTGCAATAAACATGATCAAATCATATTTATGCTCAACGCAAACACCAAATAACACTTATTTAGGTTCAACACTAATCCCAAAAGTATAGGGAGTGTGCGATGATGATCATATCAATCTTGGAACTACTTCCAACACACATCGTCACCTCGCCCTTAACTAGTTTCTGTTCATTCTGCAACTCCGGTTTCGAGTTACTATTCTTAGCAACTGAACCAGTATCAAATGCCGAGGAGTTGCTATAAACACTAGTAAAGTACACATCAATAACATGTATGTCCAATATACCTTTGTTTACTTTGCCATCCTTCTTATCCGCCAAGTATCTAGGGTAGTTCCACTTCCAGTGACCATTTCCTTTGCAGTAGAAGCACTCAGTTTCAGGCTTGGGTCTAGCTTTGGGCTTCTTCACGGGAGTAGCAACTTGCTTGCCGTTCCTTTTGAAGTCCCCCTTCTTCCCTTTTGCCCTTTTCTTGAAACCAGTGGTCTTGTCAACTATCAACACTTGATGCTTTTCTTGATTTCTACCTTCATCGATTTCAGCATCATGAAGAGCTTGGGAATCGTTTCCGTTATCCCTTGCATATTATAGTTCATCACGAAGTTCTAGTAACTTGGTGATAGTGACTAGAGAACTCTGTCAATCACTATCTTATCTGGAAGATTAACTCCCACTTGATTCAAGTGATTGTAGTACTCAGACATTCTGAGCACATGCTCACTAGCTGAGCTATTCTCCTCCATCTTGTAGGCAAAGTACTTGTCAAAGGTCTCATACCTTTCGACATGGGCATGAGTCTGAAATACTAATTTCAACTCTTGGAACATCTCATATGCCCCATGGTGTTCAAAACGTCTTTGAAGCCCCGATTCTTAGCCGTATGCATGGTGCACTAAACTATCAAAGTCATCATACCGAGCTTTGCCAAACGTTCATAACGTCTGCATATGCTCCTGCAATAGGTCCGTCACCTAGCGGTGCATCAAGGACATAATTCTTCTGTGCAGCAATGAGGATAATCCTCAAATCACGGACCAAGTCCGCATTATTGCTACTAACATCTTTCAACATAGTTTTTCTCTAGGAACATATCAAAAATAAATGGGGAGCAACATCGCGAGCTATTGATCTACAACATAGATATGCTAATACTACCAGGACTAAGTTCATGATAAATTAAAGTTCAATTAATCATATTACTTAAGAACTCCCACTTAGATAGACATCCCTCTAATCATCTAAGTGATCACGTGATCCATATCAACTAAACCATGTCCGATCATCACGTGAGATGGAGTAGTTTTCAATGGTGAACATCACTATGTTCATCATATCTTCTATATGATTCACGCTCGATCTTTCTATCTCCAGTGTTCCGAGGCCATATCTGCATATGCTAGGCTCGTCAAGTTTAACCCGAGTATTTCTACGTGTGCAAAACTGGCTTGCACTCATTGTATATCAACGTAGAGCTTATCACACCTGATCATCACGTGGTGTCTCGGCACGACGAACTTTGGCAACGGTGCATACTCAGGGAGAACACTTGTACCTTGAAATTTAGTGAGAGATCATCTTATAATGCTACCGTCAATCAAAGCAGAATAAGATGCATAAAAGATAAACATCACTTGCAATAAATATAAGTGATATGATATGGCCATCATCATCTTGTGCCTTTGATCTCCATCTCGAAAGCACCGTGATGATCACCATCGTCACCGGTGCGACACCTTGATCTCCATCGTAGCATCGTTGTCTTCTCGCCAACTATTGCTTCTACGACTATCGCTACGCTTAGTGATAAAGTAAAGCAATTACAGGGTGATTGCATTGCATACAATAAAGCGACAACCATATGGCTCCTGCCAGTTGCCGATAACTCCGTTACAAAACATGATCATCTCATACAATAAAATATAGCATCATGCCTTGACCATATCACATCACAACATGCCCTGCAAAAACAAGTTAGACATCCTCTACTTTGTTGTTGCAAGTTTTACGTGGCTGCTATGGGCTGAGCAAAAACCGTTCTTACCTACGCATCAAAACCACAACAATATTTCGTCAAGTTAGTGATGTTTTATCCTTCAACAAGGACCGGGCGCAGTCACACTCGGTTCAACTAAAGTTGGAGAAACTGACACCCGCCAGCCACCTGTGTGCGAAGCACGTCGGTAGAACCAGTCTCGCGTAAGCGTACGCGTAATGTCGGTCCGGGCCGCTTCATCCAACAATACCGCCGAACCAAAGTATGACATGCTGGTAAGCAGTATGACTTGTATCGCCCACAACTCACTTGTGTTCTACTCGTGCATATAACATCTACGCATAAACCTGGCTCGGATGCCACTGTTGGGGAACGTAGTAATTTCAAAAAAATTCCTACGCACACGCAAGATCATGGTGATGCATAGCAACGAGAGGGGAGAGTACTGTGTCCACGTACCCTCGTAGACCGAAAGCAGAAGCGTTATGACAACGCGGTTGATGTAGTCGTACGTCTTCACGATCGACCGATCTTAGTACCGAACGTACGGCACCTCCGCGATCTGCACACGTTCAGCTCGGTGACGTCCCATGAACTCATGATCCAGTAGAGCTTCGAGGGAGAGCTTCGTCAGCACGACGGCGTGATGACGGTGTTGATGAAGTTACCGATGCAGGGCTTCGCCTAAGCACCGCTACGATATGACCGAGGTGGATTATGGTGGAGGGGGGCACCGCACACGGCTAAGAGAGATCAATGATCAACTTGTGTGTCTATGGGGTGCTCCCTGGCCACGTATATAAAGGAGTGGAGGAGGGGGAGAGCCAGCCTAGCTATGGCGCGCCCTGCAGGAGTACTACTCCCACCGGGAGTAGGATTTCTCCCCTTCCAAGTAGTAGGAGTAGGAGAGAAGGAAGGGGATGAGAGAAGAGAAGGAAGGCGGGAGCGCAGCCCCTCCCCCTAGTCCAATTCGGACTAGGCCTTGGGGGGGCGTGGCCTGCCTCTCTCTCTCCCCTAAAGCGCAATAAGGCCCATATACTTCTTCCCCCGTATTTCCGTAACTCCCCGGTACTCCGAAAAATACCCGAACCATTCGGAACCTTTACGATGTCCGAATATAGTCGTCCAATATATCGATCTTTATGTCTCGACCATTTCGAGACTCCTCGTCATATCCCCGATCTCATCCATGACTCCGAACTACCTTCGGTACATCAAAACACATAAACTCATAATACCGATCGTCACCGAATGTTAAGCGTGCGGCCCTACGGGTTCGAGAACTATGTAGACATGACCGAGACATGTTTCCGGTCAATAACCAATAGCGGAACCTAGATGCTGATATTGGTTCCTACATATTCTACGAAGATCTTTATCGGTCAAACTGCATAACAACATACGTTGTTCCCTTTGTCATCGGTATGTTATTTGCCCGAGATTCGATCGTCGGTATCTCAATACCTAGTTTAATCTCGTTACCGGCAAGTCTCTTTACTCGTTCCATAATACATTATCCTGCAACTAACTCATTAGTTGCATTGCTTGCAAGGCTTATAGTGATGTGCATTACCGAGAGGGCCTAGAGATACCTCTCCGACAATCGGAGTGACAAATCCTAATCTCGATCTATGCCAACTCAACAAGTACCATCGGAGACACCTATAGAGCACATTTATAATCACCCAGTTATGTTATGACGTTTGGTAGCACACAAAGTGTTCCTCCGGTATTCGGCAGTTGCGTAATCTCATAGTCATAGGAACATGTATAATTCATGAGGAAAGCAATAGCAATATACTAAACAATTGTATGCTAAGCTAACAGAATGGGTCAGGTCAATCACATCATTCTCTAATGATGTCATCCCGTTAATCAAATGACAACTCATGTCTATGGCTAGGAAACTTAACCATCCTTGATTCAACGAGCTAGTCAAGTAGAGGCATACTAGTGACCCTTTGTTTGTCTATGTATTCACACATGTACTAAGTTTCCGGTTAATACAATTCTAGCATGAATAATAAACATTTATCATGATATAGGGAAATATAAATGACAACTTTATTATTGCCTCTAGGGCACATTTCCTTCACAGAAAGCATTAGTGAGAAGCTCTCTCGCTCCTCTTTCATGGATGTTCTCAACTTTGCCGTTAGATGCCGGCAAGTAGTCGTTCACTCTTACTCATTGCAACAGTTTCTTCGCTTTGTTTTCTGGAGTTTGTCCTAGAGGCACATCATCCTGCCTTGGTTCTTGGTTTTAGGAAACCACATACCCATCCTCATAGCCTTCCACCAAAATCCTTCCATCGTTCTCGTACGTGACATCAAAGCTTTCCTTCTTCTTCTCATTGATCCATATTCCCATCGCCACATCCTCCAGCTTGAACATCTGCAAGTCAAAATCCCCAGTTAATATTCCGCACCACAACAGTCAGCAGGAAAAACAACTGGAGAACATGATGTTTTTCTAGGCTGACTTCAATATCGTTTGAGATTTAAGCAACTGAGGAGAATTCAGTATGACTTACGAGAAAAGGGGTACCCTTTTACAAATCTTAGAAGGTCACATACCTTTAGCTCCCCTCTTTTGTGTTCCTGTAAACTTCTTTTGCTATGTCCCGAGATACAATGTACCATGATCCATCTACCATGAGGGATAACTCTCTTCAGGCCATTCCTACATAAAGGAAAGAGTACCAAATTAGTTCATAAAGAGCAGGTAGCAACAGAAGCATTTGTTAAGCATCTGCTACATGATACTAATACACATGGCAGTCCATAACAGAGGTAGTAATAAGTTTCCATCAATTGTTTAATACTGTCGTGGTTTTAGTTCAAATTTGAAACCATGACACTTATTTTGAAATGGAGGTAGTAAAATATAAGCTTCAATCACGCAAACAAAGAGTTCTCTAGTGCTAAAAACATGTTTGCATAATTGTGCAATAGAAAAAAAAAGTTCGATCTAACTTTAAAGACGTGAAAATTATTGATAACATGAAGAATTTTTTTGAAATTTCAAATGATGAAAAAAAATTAAATACACACTGAACATTTTGTGATATACACTGAACAAATTTTAAAGACACACTGAACATTTTGTGATATACGCTAAGCAAATATTTAAATACGCATTAAACATTTTAGTAATAAATGCTGAAAAATATTGAAGTACAGATTGATTTTTTTGTAAATACAAGTTGAACAATTTCAAAATACACAAGAAAAATAAGCTGATCCTTTTCTTAATATAGTGCGAACATTTTCTTAAATTTACGAAGAACATCTTTTTGCACAGGTAATGAACTATGTATAAAACACGTAAAAAGAATAAAAAATAAAAATGAAAAGAAAAGAAAATAAATAGAAACAAAAAAAGAAATGAAAGAAAAGGGAAAAAAAAGAAAA
This sequence comes from Triticum aestivum, assembly GCF_018294505.1. NCBI lineage: Eukaryota > Viridiplantae > Streptophyta > Magnoliopsida > Poales > Poaceae > Triticum > Triticum aestivum. The sequence goes on from NC_057814.1 coordinate 146,361,574, forward strand.
GGCAGAGCGATCGTGGGCCGGCCCATAACTGGAGCGAGGGTGCCAGGCTTTAGCGAAGCCACCTCCTTTTGACGCCTGCGGGCATCAAATAGGATTTGCCCTGTTCGGCAGACATCCAGCTTTGTGGAGCGCACGGAGCGACCCTTCGGCCACTCCGAGAAAATAGGCTGCAGCCCGCTCCGCTCCGGCGCGGAGAGCTGCCGAACAGGGCGCTAGTCAGCATCCTTCAGCGCCAACTAGGAGTTCCGGCACCCACGGTGCCGCGCTTATGGGCCGGCCCAAAACGGAGGCACAACCAAAAGGGAAAATGGCGCGCTGGAGAAGGATCGAACCAACGACCTCCTGTTCCAGGGTACAACGCGCTAACCAGTCTGCCACTTAGGCACATCTGATAGCTTACATCATTTCCCTTCTTTTCTTGTTTCCTTTTTCCATTTTTAGTTTTTCTTTTTTTTTCTTCCTTATATGATGAATTCTTTTCAAATTCGTGAACTATTATCAAACCGATGGATTTTTTTCATTTTTTGCTGAATGTTTATCAAATTCGATGAAATTTGAAAAAGTTCATAAATCTGAGAAGAAGTTCATCGGATTTGAAAAAAGTTCATAAATTTAAAAAAATTAATCGGATTTAAAAAAAGTTCATTGGATTAAAAAAAAGTTCATCACATTTGAAAAAAGTACATCGATTTTGAAAAAATGTTCATCAAACTTGAAAAAAGTTCATCGAATTTGAAAAAAGTTCATCAAATTCGTAAAAGAGTTCAATGAAATATCAAAATAGTTCATGAAATTTAAAAAATTCATTAATTTAGAAAAAAGTTCCTTCATATATTTGAAAAAAATTCAACAATTTTTTCTAAAAATACAAAAATGGAAAATCATCAATTTGAAAAAAATAAGAGTTTCAAAAACACTTATTCAAAAAAGAAAAACCAAATAAAAAACGCCCCGAAAATGAAAGCGAACCGGGCAAACCCCAGTTCACCATACGTGCATGCTATGGGAATTACAAACTTTAATACAAGTATTTATACCAATCCATAATTACTCACTATCATGTCTCTCATATCACCATCTTTATATCTCAAAACAAATGCAAGGATTCAAACTTCTCATAGCTCTCAATGCTCTTTATATGAAAGTTTTTATAATATGCCTCTTGGATGCCCACCATACTAGGATGAAATTCATAACCTAAGCAAATTACCATGATGTTTGGAGACTCTCAAAATAATATAAGTGAAGCATGAGAGTTCAACAATTTCTATAAAATAAAACCACCGCCTTGCTCTAAAAAGATATAAGTGAAGCATTAGAGCAAATTGCCTAGCTCAAAAGATATAAGTGAAGCACAAAGAGTATTCTAATAAATTCACGATTCATGCATGTTTCTCTCAAAAGGTGTGTATACCAAGGATGATTGTGGAAAACTAAAAAGCAAAGACTCATATCATACAAGACGCTCCAACCAAAACACATATCATGTGGTGAATAAAAATATAGCCTCAAGTAAATTTACCGATGGATTGAAGACGAAAGAGGGGATGCCATCCGGGGCTTCCCCAAGCTTAGATGCTTGGTTGTCCTTGAATATTACCTTGGGGTGCCTTGGGCATCCCCAAACTTAGGCTTTTGCCACTCCTTATTCCATATTCCATCAAATCTTTACCCAAAACTTGTAAACTTCATAACACAGAACTCAACAAAAAACTCATGAGATCCGTTAGTATATGAAAATAAATTACCGCTTTTTACTACTGTTGTGAAGTCATTCTATATTTATATTGGTGTAATATCTACTGTATTCCAACTTCTCCATGGTTCATACCCCCCGATACTACCCATAGATTCATCAAAGTAAGCAAACAACACATACAAAACAAAATCTGTCAAAAACAGAAAAATTTGTAGTAATCTGGAAACTTCGTATACTTCCGTAACTCAAAAAATTCTGAAAAATTAGGACAACTGAGGCAATTCATATATCAGTCTTGTGTAGAACAATCAGGATTTTATCGCGCTTCTGTGATTTTAAACAATTCTGTTACTGGTCGCAAAAGTTTCTATTTTTCAGCAAGATCAATCAACGATATACCAAAGTATCCCAAAGGCTTTCCTTGGCTCAAACACTAATTAAAAACACCAAAACACAATTACTACAGAGGTAATAATGTTTAAACTCATAAAAATAGAAAAGAAAAAATATTTGGTTGTCTCCCAACAAGCGTTTTTCTTTAAAGCCTTTTAGCTAGGCATTGATAATCTTAATGATGCTCACATGGAAGATTGCAATTGAAACACGATGAGAGCATCATGTAGCATATGAAAAACAAATTTAAGTCTGAGATACTTCCTATGCATAGGAATTTTATAAGCAAACAAATTATCAAGACAAGCAAAAAACTAGCATATGCAAGGAAGAAGAAAGACACAATAGCAATCTCAACATAACGAGAGGTAATTTAGTAACATGAAAATTTATACAACCATATTTTCCTCTCTCATAATAATTACATGTAGGATCATACTCAAATTCAACAATATAGCGATCACATAAAATTTTCTCTTCATGATCCACATGCATGCAAAGTTGACACTCCTCCAAAATAGTGGGATTAACATAAAATAAAGTCATTACTTCTCCAAGCCCACTTTTATCAAAAAAATTATAAGATTGGTCAATCTCCAAAGTAGTGGGGTCATTATTTCCTAAAGTTGACACTCTTCCAAACCCACTTTCAATATTATTGCAAAACATTATTATCAATATAATGTTCAACATGAGGCTTAAAAAATTTCAAGATCATAAGAAACATTATCACCCCAATCATCATCATTGCAATAAGTGGTGGACATAGCAAAATTAGCATCCCCAAGCTTAGGGTTTTGCATATTATTAGCACAATTGACATTAATAGAATTTATAATAACATCATTACAATCATGCTTTTCATTCAACGACCTATCTTGAATTATTTCATAAATTTCTTCTTTTAACACTTCATCACAATTTTCAGATTCACGAATTTCAAGCAAAACATCATATAGAAAATCTAGTGCACTCAACTCACTAGCAATTGGTTGATCATAGTTGGATCTTTTAAAAATATTAGCAAGTGGATCAGGATCCATCAGCTCTTTGCTTTCCGATCTGGAATAAATACAAAATTATGGCAAGCAAAATAACAAACAAACCAAGTAAGACAGAAGGGCAAACGAAAAGAGGGCAAATAAAAAGGCAAATATTTTTGTGATTTTCTGAAAACATTTGAGAAGTGGGGGAGACGAAAACGAGAGGCAAATGGCAAATAATGTAATGCAAGAGATGAGTGTTTATGATGGGTACTTGGTAGGCTTGAAGTGGAAAGGGTCATATATACCTTTAGTGTTGCCGGCCTTCTTATCCGCTAAGGACTTGGGGCAGCTCCGCTTCCAGTGATCATTCCCTTGCAATAAAAGCACTCAGTCTCAGGCTGGGGTCCATCCTTTGGCTTCTTCCCGGCAACTGACTTATCAGGCGTGGCAACTCCCTTTCCTTCCTTCTTGAAGTTCTTCTTACCCTTGCCTTTCTTGAAACTAGTGGTTTTATTCACCATCAACACTTGATGTTCCTTTTTGATCTCCACCTCCGCCGATTTCAGCACTGAATATAACTCAGGAATGGACTTCTCTATCCCTTTCATATTGTAGTTCATCACAAAGCTCTTGTAGCTAGGTGGAAGCGACTAGAGGATCCTGTCAATGACCGAGTCATCTGGAAGATTAACTCCCAGCTGAGACAAGCGGTGTGCAACCCTGACATTTTGAGTATATGCTTGCTGACAGAACTGTTTTCCTCCATCTTACAACTATAGAACTTGTCGGAGACTTCATATCTCTCGACCCGGGCATGAGCTTGGAAAACCATTTTCAGCTCTTGGAACATCTCGTATGCTCCGTGTTGCTCAAAACGCTTTTGGAGCCCCGATTCTAAGTTGTAAAGCATGCCGCACTGAACCAGGGAGTAATCACTACGCGATTGATAGGCGTTCATAACGTCTTGAGTTGCTGGGAAAATGGGTGCGTCACCTAGCGGTGCTTCAAGGACATATGCTTTCTTGGCAGCTATGAGGATGATCCTCAAGTTACGGACCCAGTCCGTATAGTTGCCACCATCGTCTTTCAGCTTGGTTGTCTCTAGGAACGCGTTGAAGTTGAGGGCAAAATTAGCATGGGCCATTGGATCTAGAAGATCGATTGTAAAGACAATTTTTAGACTAAGTTCATGATAATTAAGTTCATCTAATCAAATTATTTAATGAACTCCCACTCAGATAGACATCCCTCTAGTCATCTAAGTGATACATGATCCGAATCGACTAGGCCGTGTCCGATCATCACGTGAGACGGACTAGTCATCAACGGTGAACATCTCCATGTTGATCGCATCTACTATACGACTCATGTTCGACCTTTCGGTCTCTCGTGTTCCGAGGCATGTCTGTACATGTTAGGCTCGTCAAGTCAACCTAAGTGTTTTGGATGTGTAAATATGGCTTACACCTGTTGTATGCGAACGTTAGAATCTATCACACCCTATCATCATGTGGTGCTTCGAAACAACAAACCTTTGCAACGGTGCATAGTTAGGGGGAACACATTTCTTGAAATTTTAGTGAGGGTATTTGTGCTACCGTCGTTCTAAGCAAATAATATTTAAACATGACAAACATCACATGCAAATCATAAAGTGACATGATATGGCCAATATCATCTTGCGCTTTTGATCTCCATCTTCGAGGCGCGGCATGATCACCTTCGTCACCGTCATGACACCATGGTCTCCATCATCATGTCTTCATGAAGTTGTCTCGCCAACTATTACTTCTACTACTATGGCTAACGGTTAGCAATAAAGTAAAGTAATTACATGGCGTTTTCATTGACACGCAGGTCATACAATAAATTAAGACAACTCCTATGGCTCCTGCTGGTTGTCATACTCATCGACATGCAAGTCGTGATTCCTATTACAAGAACATGATAAATCTCATACATCACATATATAATTCATCACATCCTTTTGGCCATATCACATCACATAGCATACCCTGCAAAAACAAGTTAGACGTCCTCTAATTGTTGTTGCATGTTTTACGTGGCTGCTACGGGTTTCTAGAAAGAATGTTTGTTACCTACGCAAAAGCCACAACAGTGATATGCCAATTGCTATTTACCCTTCAGAAGGATCCTCTTCATCGAATCCGACCCGATTAAAGTGGGAGAGATAGACACCCGCTAGCCACCTTATGCAACAGGTGCATGTCAGTCGGTGGAACCTGTCTCACGTAAGCGTACGTGTAAGGTTGGTCCGGGCCGCTTCATCCCACAATGCCGCCGAATCAAGATAGGACTAGTAACGGTAAGAAAATTGAACAAATCTGTCGGAGTAAGTGGCCACGGGTAGCCAAACCAGCTACCCCTGGCTCTTCAGAAAATTTATCAGGCCTTTGGGCCTTCAAGCACTCCAAGCATTTGGGCCGCCTTCCCCGGCCGGCTACCACTAAAGCCGACTCCCGGAAGGCGACCCCGCCTCACCGACTCCAAGAAGCCGGCCAAGAAGAACACCGACTCCTAGAAGCCGGCCGGGACCACAACCGCCCCTACATAACGACGACCTGGCGGGGCATGGCCACAGTGCGGCCCACGACCCCCGAAGCCCGAGGCGGGCAAGGCTACAGGAGGCCGTACGGGAGGGATGTCTCCCGTGCGGCCCGGCACTGTAGCCACGCCAGCTACGACGTCATCCACGACCCCCTCCTGTACGGCCCAAGGACTGCGGGCCCCTTCAGCCAGAGAGAGGCGTGAAGGCGGCCCGGCTTTCCCTAGTCGGCCAGGAGCATGGCCGGCCTCCGGAAGCCGGCTACTCCCTTCCTCGAAGCAGGAGCCCCATTAAGGAGACAAGACGAGGTGAGGCTACAGTGATAGCCCCCGAGGCGGCCCGCTGTAGCCATGCTCACCTCGACAAAGCCCTCATCATCAGAGGCGCGGCTACAGTAAGCAGCCGCCGACAGAGCCCTAGGCGGTGGGGCCGGCCTGTCGACCAAGTAACCGGCAGCCGGCGGGACCCACCAGCCGGCGGGACCCAGCAGCTGGCGGAGAAGCCGGCGAGCATAGACACTGACGGCTGGGACCAGATCCCAGCCGGATTACCATTGTATCCCCGGGGGGTGGGCCTATATAAACCCCCCGGAGCACCCATGCAAAGGGTTCGCACCCAAGCATAGTTGGCCACTGAGCATAGTTCGCTTCTGGTTGGCCCCTCTGCATGTTTGGCTTCCAAGCATAGCACACACACACACACACCATAGATAGAGAGAAGCAAGAGCTAGCCTTGTTCTTCTTCTCCCTTGATCCCGACAGCTCTAGGAGCGATTGTAGCTACTCTTTATCGAGCTAGTGATCATGCGGAGACCCCGCAGAGCAGGACTAGGGGTGTTATCTCCTCGGAGAGCCCCGAACCTGGGTAAGATTCGCCGGCGTGCATGTCTTCGCCTCATCCCGTTTCCAGGCACCGGCGACGTTTTATTGGCTCCCACAATGATAAGCCATCCCTTGGCATATGTCGTACCAACCACCCGACATTTGGGGCCCACCGTGGGGCCAGGTGCACCGTCGTCCGGAGACCTGTTCTGGACGGGAACCTTCTTCCTTCCCCGCGAGCGCAGCCACCCTGCTGCGCCCGATGGCGCTTGCCCCGACGCGCTGCAAGGCGTCGACGACGCCTGCGCAGCGAGCCGCCTCGCCGATCAGCTCTGCGAGACTCGCATCTCCGACGAGCCTGCGTCCGACGCAGGCACCGACTACCCCGAGAGCCGCCTCGTCAGCCTCCTCGACCAACTTCACGTCTCCAGCGAGCCTGCTGCGGACATGGAGTCTGTCGGCTCCACCGACCCGATGCTCATCGACTCCGACACCGCGTCGCTCGACGCCTACCCCTCCGACGTGGTGGTCTTCGACGACCCACTCCCTCGAGCCGACAGCGGCAGCAGCGCTGTCACCGAAGTGCTGGTCATCAGCCACATCTCCAACTCGGGCGGGAGCGCCCGTGACGCCCAGCAAGCAGCGATGCACGACCTCTCCATCCCCCTCCCGGCCGACGCCGACGCCGAGACCCTGGAGGCACACTGTCTTGCCCTCATCACGGAGAGCAAGAAGATAGCCTCGATGAGATGCCTCGCCGAGGCCCACCAGCGCGAAGTCGACCGCGCCGCCTTCGAGGCGCCGCCTCCGAGTGGCCCGAGCCGAGCCGGCTTCGTCCAGAAGTGCGGCGCAGCCGTTGCCAGCATGCTGGGCGCAGATCGCCCCGTCTACGCCACCCCGCTCGAGAATCTGCGAGCCGCTCAGGCGGCAGCAGAGGAGCTCAATGGGCTGGGAGCCGATGAGCTCCCCTACATGACAAGACGGATCCAGCAGCTGATCGACGCGGCTGCAGAACGGCACGAAGCCGGCGCCCGAGCTGATAGCCATCCCCCGCGCCGGGAGCACGCCGCGACGTCCCGCTCGCCGACTGCGAGCGGCACGCGCCAGAAGAAAGACAAGGAGCCGGCTGCCAGCCGTAGCCGGACCCGCATCACTATCGAGCGCGACGCGGAAGGCCGCCCTCGGGCGGTTGAACATCAGGGAAACCTGCCTCCTCCCCCGCCTCGAAGAGAAAGACGCCTCACTCCGCCGCCCATCACACATCCGACTCTCGGCGACCGACTCGGCCGCCGAGAAGGAGTCGGCGAGAGTGACGCCCGCCACAGGATCGACCGCCTTGCTCGGTCCCTGGCGTTAGAAGAAGAAGACGATGTCGGCCCGCCATGCTTTGGCCCCCGCATCCGCGACGAGCCCTTCCCCAAAGGGTTCTCGCTCCCCAGAGACACGCCCAAGTACAACGGCTCGGTGAAGCCGGAAGATTGGCTCATCGACTACTCCACAACCGTCAGCATCGCCAACGGCAACCGGCGCGTTGCCGTGAAGTACGTCCCCCTGATGCTGCAGGGCACGGCGCGCACATGGCTCAACAGCCTCAAGCCATACAGCATCAACAGCTGGCTGGACTTCACAGAGGTTTTCGTCCGCAACTTCACTAGCACCTACAAGCGGCCTCCCAAGCCTCGCCAGCTCTCCCTCTGCGTCCAAGGGCCCAACGAGTCGACCCGCAACTACCTCACGCGATGGGCCGAGCTCCGCAACTCCTGCGAGGGAGTGCATGAGGTCCAGGCCATCGAGTACTTCACCGCCGGGTGCCGAGAGGGCACCCTCCTCAAGCACCGACTCCTCTGCGACGAACCCGCTACCCTCGATGAGTTGCTGATCACCGCCGACAAGTACGCCACTGCCGACTCCTCCATGAAGACCGAGCTCCGAGTAGATGCCTCGGGGAAGGTATTCGCTCCGGCTCCCAAGACGCCGGCTGGCGACCCAAACCGGCGCCCCTACCAGAACGACCACAAGCGCAAGGGCCCCATGCCGACTTCCTCCAGTCGGCAGGTGGCCACAGTTGAAGACGAGCAGCCCGAGGAGCGGCCCGCTCCCAAGAAGAAGGGAGGCCGGCCGCCCTGGCAGCCGTCCTTCTCCTACGAACAAGCGCTCGATGCCCCCTGCAAGTTCCACAGCGGCGCGAAGCCGTCCAACCATACAACACGGAAATGCCACTGGCTCACCCGCATCACCAAGGGCGAAGGGATAGTGCCGCCTCCGCCTCCCGGCCCGCCGCCCCCAGCTCCCCAGCAGCCGGCGGCCCGGCCGGCAGTCGGCGCCATCCAAGACGAGTTCCCTAAAGCGCACGACGCCTACGTCGTCTTCACGAGTCAAGTCGACGACAAGCGCAGCCGACACCGGCAACCCCAAGAAGTAAACACAGCCGCCTCTAGCACCGCCGAGTTCATGCATTGGTCGAAAAAGCCCATCAGCTGGAGCCAGGCCGACCACCCAGAGGTGATGCCTTCGCCTGGCTCCTACGCTATGGTCTTGGACGTCACCCTTGCGACGGAGAGGCGAGCTGCCAGATTTTCCCGCGTCCTGATAGACGGCGGAAGCAGTATCAACATACTGTACCGCGACACCATGGACAAGCTGAACATCAAAGCAAAGCAGCTCATGCCGAGCCGCACTATCTTCCATGGTATCGTACCCGTCCTATCTTGCTCTCCAATCGGCAAGATCAAGATGGATGTTCTCTTCGGAGACAAAGATCACTTCCGCCGGGAAGCAATATGGTTCGAGGTGGTGGACCTGGAGAGCCCCTATCATGCACTACTTGGCCGACCTGCTTTGGCCATGTTCATGGCTGTGCCCCATTATGCTTATCTGAAGATGAAGATGCCGAGCTCGAAGGGGATCATCACGGTAGCCGGCGGCTACAAGAAGTCCATCGAGTGTGCCTTGGCCAGCAGCCGGCTGGCCGAGTCCCTCGTGGTGGCGGAAGAGAAGAAGATGCTGGAACGGGTTGTGGCCATGGCCGGCAAGCAGCCGACTTTGTCCCCCAACCCCAAGGACTGTGATGCGCAGGGCTCCTTCCAGCCTGCCAAGGAGACGAAGAAGATACCTCTAGACCCGGAGCACCCGGAGAGGTTCGCCGTGATTGGGGCGAACTTGGACAGTAAATAGGAAGGCGAGCTCGCCGACTTCCTCCATGAGAATCGAGACATCTTTGCATGGTCCCCAAAGGACATGCCGGGTGTCCCAAAGGATTTCGCCGAGCACAAATTACATGTCCGAGCTGATGCGAAGCCGGTCAAGCAACCCCTCCGCCGACTATCAGAAGAGAAGCGAAGAATCGTGGGAGAAGAGATAGCCCGGCTCCTCGCAGCCGGCTTCATCATGGAAGTGTTCTTTCCAGAATGGCTTGCCAATCCCGTTCTGGTTTTGAAGAAGAATAACAAGTGGCGCATGTGTATAGACTACACAAGTCTGAACAAGGCCTGCCCAAAGGATCCGTTTGCCTTGCCACGGATTGACCAAGTGATAGACTCTACAGCCGGATGCGAGTTGTTGTGTTTTTTGGATGCATACTCAGGGTATCATCAGATCAAGTTGGACCCAGTTGACCGCCTGAAGACTGCCTTCATCACACCCTTTGGAGCTTTCTGCTACCTGACAATGACATTCGGCTTGAGAAACGCCGGTGCCACTTTTCAGCGTTGCATGCAGAAATGTCTCTTGAAACAACTCGGCAGAAATGCCCACGTCTACGTAGACGACATTGTGGTGAAGACAGAGAAGCGCGGTACCTTGCTGGAAGACCTGAAGGAAACATTTGCCAACTTGCGCCGATTCCAGATCAAGCTCAACCCCGAGAAGTGCGTGTTCGGAGTACCAACCGGCCAGCTGCTAGGCTTCCTGGTCTCCGAACGCGGCATTGAGTGCAACCCTGTCAAGATCAAGGCCATCGAGAGGATGGAGATACCCACCAAGCTGCGAGATGTGCAGAAGTTCACTGGCTGCTTAGCCTCCCTGAACCGTTTTATCAGCCGACTAGGAGAGAAGGCCCTCCCCCTGTACCGACTCATGAAGAAGTCCACTCACTTTGAGTGGAATGATCAAGCCGACCAAGCCTTCCATGAGCTGAAGAAAATGTTGACCACTCCGCCCGTCCTGGCTGCGCTGACTGAGAAGGAGCCCATGCTCCTCTACATCGCCGCGACAAGCCGAGTCGTCAGCACTGTTGTTGTGGTCCAGCGCCCGGAGGAAGGCCGAGCCCAGCTGGTCCAGAGGCCGGTCTACTATCTCAGCGAAGTACTATCTAGCTCGAAGCAAAACTACCCGCACTACCAGAAGATGTGCTATGGGGTGTACTTCGCTGCCAAGAAATTGAAGCCCTACTTCCAAGAGCACCCCATCACGGTCGTGTGCACTGCCCCGCTCGCCGAGATCATAGGCAGCCGGGATGCATCCGGCCGGGTGGCCAAATGGGCCATTGCCTTGGCGCCTTACACGATTTTCTATCAACCCCGCACCGCCATCAAGTCGCAAGCATTGGCCGACTTCCTCGTCGACTGGGCCGAGACCCAGTACTTACCGCCGGCTCCCGACTCTACCCATTGGCGGATGCACTTTGACGGGTCCAAGATGCGCACCGGCTTGGGAGCCGGCATCGTCCTCACCTCTCCCAAAGGCGACAAGCTCAAGTACACGCTGCAGATCCACTTCGCCGCCTCCAACAACGTGGCCGAGTACGAGGCGCTCGTACATGGGCTCCGGCTAGCCAAAGAGCTTGGCATACGCCGGATCCTGTGCTACGGCGACTCCGACTTAGTGGTCCAGCAATCATCTGGCGATTGGGGCGCCAAGGACGCGAACATGGCGAGCTACCGCTTCCTCGTCCAGCAGATGAGTGGATACTTCGAAGGGTGCGAGTTCCTTCACGTGCCAAGGGCCGACAACGACCAAGCAGATGCCCTAGCACGGATCGGCTCCACCCGACAAGCCATACCGACTGGCGTCTCCCTCCAACGCCTCCTCAAGCCGTCCATCAAGCCGTCTCCAGAGTCGGACTCCATCTTCGTACCGCCTGCGCCAGAAACAGCCGGATCCGGCTCAAGAAATCCCGCAGGCGGCACGGGGACTTCGACGACTGCCCCGGGAACCGACGTAGTCGCACCCGGCCCAGGGACCTCAGAGCCCGGCCCGGGGACTGCACCAGTCGGCCCGGGGACTGCAACGACGCAAGAAGTGGAGGTCGACCCCAACGCAACACCCAACCCACCCACCCGAGTCATGGTGGCCACGATAACAGCAGAAGAAGTCATAGCTCCCTCATGGGCCCAGCCCATCCTCAAGTTCCTAGTCAGCAGAGAGCTGCCGGCTGATGAGATCGCAGCAAGACTAGTGCAACGACGAGCCGCAGCATACACAATAATCAATAGGGAGCTGGTGAAGTGCAGCATTACTGGAGTCTTCCAGCGTTGCGTCGAGCCAGAAAAAGGAGTGGCAATCCTCAAAGACATCCACCAAGGCGAATGCGGCCACCACGCCGCCTCAAGATCCCTCGTGGCCAAGGCTTTCCGCCATGGGTTCTTCTGGCCGACTGCCTTGGAGGATGCTAAAGAAATAGTCAAGACCTGCAGAGGATGTCAAGTCTTCAGTTCCAAACAACACCTGCCGGCTTCTGCCCTCAAGACCATTCCCCTCACATGGCCTTTCGCCGTCTGGGGACTGGACATGGTGGGCCCTTTCAAGTCGGCCCGCGGTGGCTTGACACATCTACTTGTTGCTGTGGACAAGTTCACAAAGTCGATCGAAGCAAAGCCGATTAAGAAGCTGAACGGGCCGACTGCCGTGACATTCATCACCGACATCACCACTCGGTACGGCGTGCCGCACAGCATCATCACCGACAACGGCACAAACTTCGCCAAAGGCGCGCTGGCACGCTTCTGCGCGACACAGGGCATCCGACTGGACTTAGCGTCCGTTGCTCACCCGCAGTCAAACGGCCAGGTCGAGCGAGCAAATGGACTTATCCTCTCCGGCATCAAACCCCGACTGGTTGTACCACTGGAGCGATCGGCCGGCTGCTGGCTCGAAGAGCTGCCGGCTGTCCTCTGGAGTCTGCGCACTACACCCAACAAGTCAACCGGCTTCACTCCATTCTTCCTCGTGTACGGTGCCGAGGCTGTCATCCCAACCGACATCGAGTTCGACTCGCCTCGGATCACCATGTACACGGAGGAAGAAGCCAAAGAAGCAAGAGAAGACGGCGTCGACCTACTGGAAGAAGGCCGGCTGTTAGCCCTCAGCCGGTCCGCCATCTACCAGCAAGGCCTGCGCCGCTACTACAACCGCAAGGTCAAGCCAAGATCCTTCCAAGAGGGCGACCTTGTGCTCCGGCTGATCCAGCGAACAGCCGGCCAGCACAAGCTCTCGGCCCCTTGGGAAGGCCCCTTTGTCGTCAGCAAGGCACTCGGCAACGACTCCTACTACTTGATCGATGCGCAAAAGCCAAGAGCACGCAAGAGAGACGACTCTGGCAAGGAGTCGGAGCGACCATGGAACGCAAACCTCCTAAGACGATTTTACAGCTGAAAAGCAGTATGTATCACGCTACCCCTTTTGTATTAAGTTACAAACCAATAGGCCCCCCGAACAGTACTCGGGGACTGCCCTTTATTTATCTATGGATGACGAGTGTCATATCCATGAATGTCTTATTACATTTTGAATTCTTGTCCGGCACCGGGTCCGACTAGTCGGCCCGGGGACTGGCCGCCTTAAGCTATATTATAAGTTCTTCCCGAAGTCAGCAAAGTAGTGCGCCGGCTCCCCAGTCCTCTCTTGTTGAAAGTCGCAGCTCAAAGAACTGACTGTCCGACTAGCAAGAGAGAAGACAGAAAGGACGCCCACACGAAAACGGCTAAGGAACAACTAACCTATATAGCAAAAAGACGGCCTCTATATACGCCTGCCGACTGTCACAACAGCCAGCTGGCCGGCTTCCTAAAAACTTAGCTTAAGTCCGACCGAGCTAAAAGTACTTCCCCCTCCCCAATCGGCCAGGCACTCCCCGGCTACAGATTGCAGAGCAACTGTTTGACTAGGGAGGCGGCAACCAAGGGAGGGTGGCAAAGGAAAAAAGCAGAAGGACAAAAAGCGAAAGTACAAGGAAAAGCCGATTGCATAACTTATATACATAAAGCCGCCTAAAGGCTGGCAACAGAATCACGTTTGAATACACCCAGTGGGTGGAATTGCGCAGACTTAATCGAACATTGTTCAAAAGTAACAAGACAGGAAACAAAAGAAAGAAGACAAAGGCGCGAAGGCCGAGTGGGTCGGTGAAGGCAGCTCGCCGGCTGAAGGAGTGCCCGCCTAGCTGGTCCCGGCTTGACCGCCTCCCGCAACAGGAGACGCACTCGCACGCAGCGTAGTGCTGGAGGCGCGGTCAGGCTGGCCGGCGGCTCCACCAGCCGGCTCGACGTCTTCACCCTCCTCCTCCTCCTCTTCGCCCTCGTCGCTGGAGTCGATCTCCTCCGCCGAGTCCTCGCTGTGCGCCGGGTCCAGCCCGAACCAATCTTCCGGCTGGACGACCCCATTGTCGTCCACCTCGGGGGCGAAGACGTTGGTGTCGGTGTAGTCGGCGATCGCCGAAGCTCGCCGAATGATGGCCGGCCGCGCCGGCTCGAGCTCCGTGTCGGCTTGCTGCCGCCAGGTCGCCAGCTGGTCCAGATTCAGGCCTGGGTACCAGGCCTTGACGAACTCCAGCGCCCGCCCGGCGCTGGAGCGAGCCGCTGACGCCTTCCAAGCCTCGAAGCGCCCGACGGCCACCTCCAGCCAGTCGGCGGTCCGACTGGGAGTGCGCGGGATCACTTGGCCGGGCCAGAGGGCGGCCAGGACCTGCGACCCGGCACGCTGAAGCCGGCGGAGCAGCCTGTGAGCCGGCTGGATACGAGCCTGGATCGCCAGGAGCTGCTCCTCCAGCGAGCGCCCGGCAGTCGGCGAAATCTCGAAGCCGGCTTGCCTCTTCGCCTGGCGACGAGCTTCGATGGCCTGGTTGGCGGCAGTGGAATAGCCGGGGAAGTACTCTGCGCAGAAAAGAAAAGAAGAACCCCAAGTCAGAGAAACAAGTCAAAATGACAGATGGCAAGAAAGGACGAAGGGGTAGACGACTTACCGTCAACCAGATCCTCAATCTGGCCATAGCCGGAGACCAGAGTCTGCCTGGCTTCGTCCCAGGCGACCGCCTCCGTCTCGAACTCGGCCTGGAGGGCGGCTTCGCGGTCCGCGCGGCCTTCAGCGCCGCCTTATGGCTTTCCTCCTGGTCGGCCAGCTTCTTGACCAGGCGGTCGTGCTCCTGCACCAAGGCAGCGAGCTCCGCGTCCTTGGCACGAAGAGCAGTCTGGGACTCCCCAGCTGTGCCCTCAGACTGGCGTTGGCCGCTGCAGAGATAGAAGAACAAGAAGAACAATGAGAAATCATCAAGGAAGATCCGAGCCGACTGCTCAGCAGTCGGCCCGAATCTCGGGGACTACACCCAGTGGGTGCGCTGACGCGCCCCCACAAGAGATAGAGATCAAGTCACATACCTCGGCTTTCAGCGAGATCGGCGGTCTTCTGCGTCAGCTCCCGAGCCTGGGAGTTGAAGGCGGCCGCTCGGAGGTTGTGGTAGTCCTGCAAGATGGACAGAAGACCAAAGTAAGAACAAAAGCAGCAAAAACAAAATCTCCAAGAAGTTCCAAGCCGCCTGCTCAGCAGCCGACTCAGAACTCGGGGACTACACCCAGTGGGTGCGCTGACGTGCCCCCACGAGAAAAGTCAAGGGCAAAATTGAGAATACTAACCCGGATGGCAGCCCGCGTGGCGAGGAATTCATCGGTGAACTGCCTCAGCGTCGCGGCTTGGTTCTGGAGCCGGGTCCGGACGTCTTGTGCAGCGATGTTCACCACGGCTGTCCCTCCGCCTGGCGTCCACCCGGAGGTAGCGCTGGCCGCCTTCGCGTCTCGGGCCGACGAGCTGGAGCCCACGGCCGGCCGTGGCTCCGACGCCGCCTTATGCGGCTCCGACGCGGCCTTCCCTGCGCGCCGGCTTGGCGGAGCCCGGACTGCCACCTCAGCTCCTGCGGCCGGCTCGCCTTCCGCCGACCGTGCGAGCGCAGACTCGGTCTGACCACCTTGGGCCACCCTAGTCGGAGGAGTCGGCCCCGGCGCCTCCCTCACGAAGATGATGTCGTCGCCGCTCCCGCCCAGACCCGGCTGGGAACCACTGGCTCCCCCTGGCGAGGGATCCGCGCCCCCGGGCGCCATGGTGCGCAGGGGGGTGACCATCAAGGCCTCCCCTGCCGCCGCTTCGGCCTCGGCCTCTGCCTGGGCCTTGGCTGCAGCCTCGGCGAGCGCCTTCGCCGCCTCGTCGTCCCGAGCCGCCTGGGCGGCGGCTGCCTTCCGTGCCTCTGCCTCCCGCGCTTCCTGCTCCTCCCGCACCTCCCGCGCGTTCCTTTCCGTCGCCTCCAGGAGGGCGGCGCGGGGATCTACGCGGCGGGTGGTGCTCCCAGAGCCCCCTGGCGACTCGACAACGGAGCCGGCAGCCGCCCGCTCGAGCGACAGTGGAGCTCTGATTAAAGAAAAGAAGACAAAGGTTCAGAAGACCACCCAAGGAAAGAAAGAAGGAGAATACACAGAAAGAAAGAAAGCTTACGCTGACACAGCCTGCGGCTGCTTCACCACTTTGCGGAAGCGAGCCGCCTTCGCGGCCGCTTCTTCCCGCCTGGTGGCCGCCGCCCCACCCCTCGGCTTCTTCGTCCGGCTACCGAACATGCCCTGGGCGGCGCGACGTTTCTGGCCTCTACCCCGAGCAGGGTGCGCGCCGGAGGAGCCCGCGCCGTGTCCGGAGGCTGGCTGGCGGGGCGGGACGACTTCGGCTTCGTCCTCGTCCGGCCAATCATCGAAGGTCGTGGAGAACCCGGCGCCGCCTGCTTCGCCGCCGGCTTGGCCACCAGCCGGCTCGGCGGTTTCCTCCATATGGACCGTCCCCAGATCGGGGTCCTCTTGGTCGTGCTCGGTCCGGTCGGGGACGAAGCGGCGCTCCATGTCCGCCCCGCTGGCCGGCCGAAGCAGAGGATTCTGTCGAAAGAGCGAGCCGACTGAGTTAGAGTCGGCCCGGAGGAACTCGGCGACAAAGAGAAAAAGAGAAGGGGAGCGTACCGTAGGCGGAGGATTGGCGCGGCTGTATGGCTCCTTGCCGAATTGCCAGTCGTCGGGAAGCTGGCAGTTGGCGAGGTAGTTCACCATGTCGGCAGCGTCGGCCTGCGGCATCTCCTTGGTACACATCCGGCTCGGATCGAGCTGGCCGCTCATCTGACAGATCAGATGAGGCCGGCTCTGTAGCGGGAGGACCCGGCGTGTGACGAACGCGGCCAGGAGGTCGGGCCCCGTCAGGCCCTCCGTCTGGACCATCACCCGCAGGCGGGCGATGGCGGCGTTTCCTCCCTGCGACAGCGTCACCGCCCGGAAGGACCACTGGGGCAGCCTCCCCGCCGGCGGGCCGGCTACGTAAGCCGGCAGGTTGACGTAGTCGCCCCGTGGAGCGATGTTCCGCACGTAGATGTATGATTTCTGCCACTTCTTCACCGATTGGATCAGCGTGATGACGGGGAAGGGGTTGTCGGCGCCCGATCTCCGCGACGCGATGAAGGCGCCAGTGTGGGCCGGCACGCCCTGGCTGCGCGTACCCAGCTTCGACTGGAAGAACTCCCCCCAGAGCTCAAGGGTGGGGAGGACGCCGAGATAGCCCTCGCACAGGGTGACGAAGGCCGACAGCAGCACCACCGCGTTGGGGGTGAGGTGGTGCGGCTGGAGCTGATAGAAGTCCAGCCAGGTGCGGAAGAAGGCGCTCACTGGCAAGCCGAAGCCGCGCAGGAAGTGCGAGCAGAAGACCACCCGCTCGCCATCCCGCGGCGCCGGCCTGATTTCTTTCTCCGGCGCGAGGCGGACCTCCACTTTGTCCGCACTGGGCAGACGCCGTGTGTCGCGGAGGAAGTCGATGTGGTCGTTGTGGACGATGGAGCCATCCCAATCCCCGCCACGCTGCTCTACGTGGGGAGGCATGGCGGAAGCTAGCACGGCGGCGGAGGAGCGTGCGGAGGAAGAGCGCAGCGGCGAGGCGCTGTTGCGAGAACGAGCAAGGCAAGAAGACGACGGAAGTAGGAGGAGCGTGCGAGGGCCTGCCGCCCTCCACCTCCCCCTACTTATAGCCTCGCGCGGCCGAAGAGGCCGGACGTGGGGGGGAGATGTGGGATTAACTGCGCCCACTCCCCCCACGTCTCGCGTTTATTACGCATAAGTGCGAGCCGAAACTGCCGCACGGAACGTGCGGGCGGTTCCGGGATACAAGAGATCCGCGCCTGGGCTGGGGCGCGGACGTGGCGGGCCCCCTCTCTGCGGCAACGTCCTGTCTCACGCGTGGGCTAGCAGGCTTTCCGGCTACGTGGCGCGCCGTCGGCCCGCGGCCGGCCCGCAGCCCGGCGCACATACCAGCGGGTTCCCGCCCTCCGACTCCAGAAGATTTCGGCTCAGGCGACGTGCCTGACCAAGGCCGGCTATCAGCTGCCGGCTTGTCACGATGGGAAGCTGTTTGAGCTTCTCGAACCCTACTCCCCTTCGAAGCCCGATCAGCTTCGGGGACTACTGTCGGAGTAAGTGGCCACGGGTAGCCAAACCAGCTACCCCTGGCTCTTCAGAAAATTTATCAGGCCTTTGGGCCTTCAAGCACTCCAAGCATTTGGGCCGCCTTCCCCGGCCGGCTACCACTAAAGCCGACTCCCGGAAGGCGACCCAGCCTCACCGACTCCAAGAAGCCGGCCAAGAAGAACGCCGACTCCTAGAAGCCGGCCGGGACCACAACCGCCCCTACATAACGACGACCTGGCGGGGCATGGCCACAGTGCGGCCCACGACCCCCGAAGCCCGAGGCGGGCAAGGCTACAGGAGGCCGTACGGGAGGGATGTCTCCCGTGCGGCCCGGCACTGTAGCCACGCCAGCTACGACGTCATCCACGACCCCCTCCTGTACGGCCCAAGGACTGCGGGCCCCTTCAGCCAGAGAGAGGCGTGAAGGCGGCCCAGCTTTTCCTAGTCGGCCAGGAGCATGGCCGGCCTCCGGAAGCCGGCTACTCCCTTCCTCGAAGCAGGAGCCCCATTAAGGAGACAAGACGAGGTGAGGCTACAGTGATAGCCCCCGAGGCGGCCCGCTGTAGCCATGCTCACCTCGACAAAGCCCTCATCATCAGAGGCGCGGCTACAGTAAGCAGCCACCGACAGAGCCCTAGGCGGTGGGGTCGGCCTGTCGACCAAGTAACCGGCAGCCGGCGGGACCCAGCAGCTGGCGGAGAAGCCGGCGAGCATAGACACTGACGGCTGGGACCAGATCCCAGCCGGATTACCATTGTATCCCCGGGGGGTGGGCCTATATAAACCCCCCGGAGCACCCATGCAAAGGGTTCGCACCCAAGCATAGTTGGCCACTGAGCATAGTTCGCTTCTGGTTGGCCCCTCTGCATGTTTGGCTTCCAAGCATAGCACACACACACACACACCATAGATAGAGAGAAGCAAGAGCTAGCCTTGTTCTTCTTCTCCCTTGATCCCGACAGCTCTAGGAGCGATTGTAGCTACTCTTTATCGAGCTAGTGATCATGCGGAGACCCCGCAGAGCAGGACTAGGGGTGTTATCTCCTCGGAGAGCCCCGAACCTGGGTAAGATTCGCCGGCGTGCATGTCTTCGCCTCATCCCGTTTCCAGGCACCGGCGACGTTTTATTGGCTCCCACAATGATAAGCCATCCCTTGGCATATGTCGTACCAACCACCCGACAAAATCATCGCCCACAACTACTTGTATTCTACTCGTGCATAGAATCTACGCATAGACCTAGCTCTGATGCCACTGTTGGGGATCGTAGTAATAATTCAAAATTTTCCTACGTGTCACCAAGATCAATCAAGAAGATGCTAGCAACGAGAGAGAGAGAGAGAGGGATTGCATCTTCATACCCTTGAAGACCGCTAAGCGGAAGCGTTACAAGAACGCGGTTGATGGAGTCGTACTCGCGGCGATTCAAATCGCGGAAGATCTGATCCAAGCGCCGAACGGACGGTGCCTCCACGTTCAACACACGTACAGCCTGGGGACGTCTCCTCCTTCTTGATCCAGCAAGAGGAGAGGAGAAGTTGAGAGAGAACTCCAGCAGCACGACGGCGTGGTGGCGATGGAGCTCGTGGTTCTCCGGCAGAGCTTCGCTAAGCGCTATGGAGGAGGAGGAGGTGTAGGAGGGAGCAGGGCTGCGCCAGGGGCAGTGGTGAAGCTCCCATGCACCTCCCCACTATATATAGGGGTGGAGGGGGCTGGTTTCTTGCCCTCCAAGTCCATTGGGGCATTGGCAAAGGTGGGAGGAAATAAATCCCATCCTTTCCCTTCCCCACCGATTGTTATCCCCCCTTTTTAGGGATCTTGATCTTATCCCTTCGGGATATGATCTTATTCCTTCTCAGGGAAGATCTTGGTGCGCCTTGACCAGGGGTGTGGGGCCTTGCCCCCACTACCCACGTTCATGTGGGTCCCCCATGCAGGTGGGTGATACGTCTCCAACGTATCTATAATTTTTGATTGTTCCATGCTATTATATTATCTGTTCTGGATGTTTAATGGGATTTACTATGCACTTTTATATTATTTTTGGGACTAACCTATTAACTGAAGGCCCAGTGCAAATTACTATTTTTTTAACCTATTTCAGTGTTCCGCTGAAAAGGAATATCAAACGGAGTCCAAACGGAATGAAACCTTTGGGAGAGTTATTTTTGGAACAAACATGATCCAGGAGACTTGGAGTGGACGTCAAGAAAGAAGCGAGAAGGCCACGAGGTAGGAGGGCGCGCCCAGGGGGTAGGCGCGCCCCCCACCCTCGTGGGCCCCTCGCAGCTCCACCGACCTACTTCTTCCTCCTATATATACCCATATACCCCGAAAACATCCGAGAGCACCACAAAACCCTATTTCCACCGCCGCAACCTTATGTACCTGTGAGATCCCATCTTGGAGCCTTTTCCGGCGCTCCACCAGAGGGGGAATCGATCATGGAGGGCTTCTACATCAACACCATATCCTCTCCGATGATGTGTGAGTAGTTTACCACGGACCTTCGGGTCCATAGTTATTAGCTAGATGGCTTCTTCTCTCTCTTTGGATCTCAATACAAAGTTCTCCTCGATCTTCTTGGAGATCTATTCGATGTAATTCTTTTTGCGGTGTGTTTGTCGAGATCCGATGAATTGTGGGTTTATGATCAAGATTATCTATGAACATTATTTGAATCTTCTCTGAATTCTTTTATGCATGATTTAATTATCTTTGCAAGTCTCTTCGAATTATCAGTTTGGTTTGGTCTACTAGATTGCTCTTTCTTGTAATGGGAGAAGTGCTTAGCTTTGGGTTCAATCTTGCGGTGTCCTTTCCCAGTGACAGCAGGGGCAGCAAGGCACATATTGTATTGTTGCCATCGAGGATAAAAAGATGGGGTTTATATCATATTGCTTGAGTTTATCCCTCTACATCATGTCATCTTGCCTAATGCGTTACTCTGTTCTTATGAACTTAATACTCTAGATGCATGCTGGATAGCGGTCGATGTGTGGAGTAATAGTAGTAGATGCAGAATCGTTTCGGTCTACTTGTCGCGGACGTGATGCCTATATACATGATCATGCCTAGATATTCTCATAACTATGCGCTTTTCTATCAATTGCTCGACAGTAATTCGTTCACCCACCATAAATTATGCTATCTTGAGAGAAGCACTAGTGAAACCTATGGCCCCCGGGTCTATTCTCCATCATATTATCTTCCTATTAATTTACTATTCCTTCCGTCTTTTATTTTATAATCTTTACTTTCCAATCTATATCATAAAAATACCAAAAATATTTATCTTATTATCTCTATCAGATATCACTTTTGCAAGTGGACGTGAAGGGATTGACAACCCCTTTATCGTGTTGGTTGGAAGGTTCATATTTGCTTGTGTAGGTACGAGGCGACTTGTGCGTAACCTCCTACTGGATTGATACCTTGGTTCTCAAAACTGAGGGAAATACTTACGCTACTTTGCTGCATCACCCTTTCCTCTTCAAGGGAAAACCAACGCATGCTCAAGAGATAGGAAGAAGGATTTCTGGCACCATTGCCGGGGAGGCTTACACCAAGTCAAGTCAAGTCAAGACATACCAAGTACCCATCAGAAACTCTTATCCCTCGCAATACATTATTTGCCATTTGCCTCCTGTTTTCCTCTCCCGCACTTCACCTTTGCCTTTTCTTCGCCTTCTTCCCATATGTCTTTTTGTTTGTGTTTCCATGTGCCTTCTATTTGCTTGCATCTTTGCTTGCTAAAAATCTATTGATATGGATCCACTTAAAGTGTTCTACTTGGATCATCTTCGGTTCTTATGCGCTCGTGCTGAAACCCCAACTAGCCTAGTTGATGGGAAATCTTTAGATGAGCATGCTCATTTTGTGCGTCACCGTTTGTCTGAAAAAGGGAAACTCTTATGGGATCAAATAAACAGATTGCTGTGTTATGCTTTGAATCTTCGTAAAATTCACGATTTTACTTGTTGCTCTAAGAACCCTAAAAACACCTTCCCTACCTATGTGAGTTTAATGAAAATGAGATCTTATCTTCTTATGCAAAGGGTGTTTATAGTTACTACGATATCGAACAAATTGAAGAATTTGTTGATTTTAAGGGTGCTTATGAAGTTGCTTCTTTGATTGAAAAGTATGATACTACTCTCTACGAAGCTGAAAATTTTGACATACTTAAATATTGCTATGAAAACTATGCTCATAATGTCTATGTCAAAAAAATTATTGAGAGAATGACCGTTGCTTCGGAAGAAAATAATGATATGCCTGAATCTATAGATAATGTTGATTCCGATGATTTGATTGAAATATCCCTTGATGAACATGATGCTTGCTATTCCTGTGCCCATGATGCAATATTTATGAAGATGAATTTGCTATAGTTCCTTATATTAAACATGAGATCATTGCTATTACACCCATACTTGGTAGTTCCTTCGATGAAAAGCATGATTGCAATGATGTTACTATAAATTCTCTTGATGACAATTGTGCTAATAATATGCAAAACCCTAAGCTTAGGGATGCTAATTTTGGTATGTCTACTACATGTTGCAATGATCATGATTGGGGTGATTCTTATTATGATCTTGAAAATTTATTTAAGCCCATGATGAATATGAGATTGATAATAATGTTTTCAATAATACTAAAAGTGGGTTTGGAGAGGTCATGACTTTAGTTAATGTTAATCCCACTATTTTGGAAGAGTGTCAACTTTGCATACATGTGGATCGTGTTAAGAATATGTTTTGTGATAGCTATATTGTTGAATTTGCTTATGATCCTACATGTAATTATTATGAGAGAGGAAAATATGGTTGTAGAAATTTTCATGTTACAAGATTACCTCTCGTTATGTTGAGATTGCTATTGTTTCTTTCGTCTTCCTTTCATATGGTAATTTTTGCTTGCCTTGATAGTTTGTTTGCTTATAAAATGCCTATGCATAGGAAGTATGTTAGACTTAGATGTGTTTGTCACGTGTTTCATGATGCTCTCTTTGTGCTTCAATTCTTGTCTTTCATGTGAGCATCATTGAAATAATCAATGCCTAGCTAGGGGCGTTAAACGATAGCGCTTGTTGGGAGGCAACCCAATTTTTATTTTTTTTTATTGATTTTTGGTTCTGTTTAGTAATAAATAATTCATATAGCTTCTGTTAAGATGTGGTTTCATGTTTTAATTAGTGTTTGTGCCAAGTAGAACCTTTGGGAAGACTTGGGTGAAGCCTTTATGATCTTGCGGTAAAAAACAGAAACTTTAGCGCTCACGAGATTAGCTGCGATTTTTTACTGTAGAGTGCTTTTAGGTTGATTATTTTTCCAGATGATTAATAGACAAATTCCTCACGTCCACCAAGTTATTTCAGAATTTTTGGAGTTACGGAAGTATACGTTTGATCCAGATTACTACAGGCTGTTCTGTTTTTGACAGATTCTGTTTTTCGTGTGTTGTTTGCTTATTTTGATGAATCTATGGCTAGTATGGGGGGGTATGAACCATAGAGAAGTTGGAATACAGTAGGTTTAACACCAATAAAAATAAATAATGAGTTCATTACAGTACCTTAAAGTGGTGATTTGTTTTCTTATACTAAAGGAGCTCATGAGATTTTCTGTTGAGTTTTGTGTTGTGAAGTTTTCAAGTTTTGGGTAAAGATTTGATGGATTATGGAATAAGGAGTGGCAAGAGACTAAGCTTGGTATGCCCAAGGCACCCCAAGGTAAAATTCAAGGACAACCAAAAGCCTAAGCTTGAGGATGCCCCGGAAGGCATCCCCTCTTTCGTCTTCGTCTATCAGTAACTTTACTTGAGGCTATATTTTTATTCACCACATGATATGTGTTTTGCTTGGAGCATCTTGTATGATTTGAGTCTTTGCTTTTTAGTTTACCACAATCATCCTTGATCTAAACACCTTTTGGGAGAGACCCACATGAATCGGAATTTATTAGAATACTTTATGTGCTTCACTTATATCTTTTGAGTTAGATAATTTTGCTCTAGTGCTTCACTTAAATCTTTTTAGAGCACGGTGGTGGTTTTATTTTATAGAAATAATTGATCTCTCATGCTTCACTTATATTATTTTGAGAGTCTTTTATAACAGCATGGTAGTTTGCTTCGGCTATAAAATTAGTCCTAATATGATGAACATCCAAGATGGGTATAATTAAAACTATCATATAAAGTGCATCGAATACTATGAGAAGTTTGATACTTGATAACTCTTTTGAGATATGAAGATGGTGATATTAGAGTCATGCTAGTTGAGTAGTTGTGAATTTGAGAAATACTTGTTCTAAAGTTTGTGATTCCCGTAGCATGCACGTATGGTGAACCATTATGTGATGAAGTCGGAGCATGATTTATTTATTGACTGTCTTCCTTATGAGTGGCGGTCGGGGACGAGCGATGGTCTTTTCCTACCAATCTATCCCCCTAGGAGCATGCGCGTAGTACTTCATTTCGATAACTAATAGATTTTTGCATTAAGTATGTGAGTTCTTTATGACTAATGTTGAGTCCATGGATTATACGCACTCTCACCCTTCCACCATTGCTAGCCTCTCTAATACCGCGCACCATTTGCCGGTATCATACACCCACCATATACATTCCTCAAAACAGGCACCATACCTACCTATTATGGCATTTCCATAGCCATTCCGAGATATATTGCCATGCAACTTGCCATCATTCCGTTTATTATGACACGTTTCATCATTGTCATATTGCTTTGCATGATCATGTAGTTGACATCGTATTTGTGGCAAAGCCACCTTCATAATTCTTTCATACATGTCACTCTTGATTCATTGCATATCCCGGTACACCGCCGGAGGCACTCACATAGAGTCATTATTAGAGCATTGTCCAAGTGAGGAAAGGATGATGGAGACGATGATTCCCCCACAAGTGGTGACGAGACTCAGGACGGAAAAAAAGAGGCCATAAAAAATAGAGGAGAAAAAGGCCCAAATAAAAAAAAGAGATGAGAGAAAAAGAGAGAAGGGACAATGTTACTATCCTTTTACCACACTTGTGCTTCAAAGTAGCACCATGAACTTCATAATACAGAGTCTCCTATGTTGTCACTTTCATATACTAGTGGGAATTTTACATTATAGCACTTGGCTTGTATATTCCAATGATGGGCTTCCTCAAAATGCCCTAGGTCTTCGTGAGCAAGCGAGTTGGATGCACACCCACTTAGTTTCTTTTGTTGAGCTTTCGTACACTTATAGCTCTAGTGCATCCGTTGCATGGCAATCCCTACTCACTCACATTGATATCTATTGATGGGCATCTCCATAGCCCGTTGATACGCCTTGTTGATGTGAGACTATCTTCTCCTTTTTGTCTTCTCCACAACCACCATTCTATTCCACATATAGTGCTATGTCCATGGCTCACGCTCATATATTGCGTGAAGATTGAAAAAAGTTTGAGAACATCAAAAGTATGAAACAATTGCTTGGCTTGTCATCGGGGTTGTGCATGATTAAATACTTTGTGTGATGAAAATAGAGCATAGCCAGACTATATGATTTTGTAGGGATAACTTTCTTTGGCCATTTTATTTTGAGAAGACATGATTGGTTTGTTAGTATGCTTGAAATATTATTATTTTTATGTCAATATTAAATTTTTATCTTGAATATTTCGGATCTAAACATTCATGCCACAATAAAGAAGAATACATTGAGAAATACGCTAGGTAGCATTCCATATCAAAAATTCTGTTTTTATCATTTACCTGCTCGAGGATGAGCAGAATTAAGCTTGGGGATGCTTGATACGTCTCCAACGTATCTATAATTTTTTATTGTTCCATGCTATTATATTATCTGTTTTGGATGTTTAATGGGCTTTACTATGCACTTATATATTATTTTTGGAACTAACCTATTAACTGAATGCCCAGTGCAAATTGATGTTTTTTTGCCTATTTCAGTGTTTCGCAGAAAAGAAATATCAAACGGAGTCCAAACAGAATGAAACCATCGGGAGAGTTATTTTTGGAACAAACGTGATCCAGGAGACTTGGAGTGGACGTCAAAAAGAAGCAAGGAGGCCACGAGGTAGGAGGGCGCACACAGGGGGGTAGGCGCACCCCCCACCCTCGTGGGCCCCTCGCAGCTCCACCGACCTACATCTTCCTCCTATATATACCCATATACCCCGAAAACATCCGAGAGCACCATGAAACCCTATTTCCACCGCCACAACCTTCTGTACCCGTGAGATCCCATCTTGGAGCCTTTTCCGGCGCTCCGTCGGAGGGGGAACCGATCACGGAGGGCTTCTACATCAACACCATAGCCTCTCCGATGATGTGTGAGTAGTTTACCACAGACCTTCGGGTCCATATTTATTAGCTAGATGGCTTCTTCTCTCTCTTTGGATCTCAATACAAAGTTCTCCTTGATCTTCTTGGAGATCTATTCGATGTAATTCTTTTTGGGGTGTGTTTGTCGAGATCCGATGAATTGTGGGTTTATGATCAAGATTATCTATGAAGAATATTTGAATCTTCTCTGAATTCTTTTATGCATGACTTAATTATCTGTGCAAGTCTCTTCGAATTATCAGTTTGGTTTGGCCTACTAGATTGATCTTTCTTGCAATGGGGAGAAGTGCTTAGCTTTGGGTTCAATCTTGCGGTGTCCTTTCCCAGTGACTGCAGAGGCAGCAAGGCACGTATTGTATTGTTGCCATCGAGGATAAAAGATGGGGTTTATATCATATTGCTTGAGTTTATCCCTCTACATCATGTCATCTTGCCTAATGCGTTACTCTGTTCTTATGAACTTAATACTCTAGATGCATGCTAGATAGCGGTCGATATGTGGAGTAATAGTAGTAGATGCAGAATCGTTTCGGTCTACTTGTCGCGGACGTGATGCTTATATACATGATCATGCCTAGATATTCTCATAACTATGCGCTTTTCTATCAATTGCTCGACAGTAATTCGTTCACCCACCCTAAATTATGCTATCTTGAGAGAAGCACTAGTGAAACCTATGGCCCCCGGGTCTATTCTCCATCATATTATCTTCCTATTAATTTACTATTCCTTCCGTCTTTTATTTTATAATCTTTACTTTCCAATCTATATCATAAAAATACCAAAAATATTTATCTTATTATCTCTATCAGATATCACTTTTGCAAGTGGACGTGAAGGGATTGACAACCCCTTTATCGTGTTGGTTGGAAGGTTCATATTTGCTTGTGTAGGTACGAGGCGACTTGTGCGTAACCTCCTACTGGATTGATACCTTGGTTCTCAAAACTGAGGGAGATACTTATGCTACTTTGCTGCATCACCCTTTCCTCTTCAAGGGAAAACCAACACATGCTCAAGAGGTAGTAGTGGGCCCCACTCCGGAACCTTCTAGAACCTTCCCGGTACAATACCGAATTCCGAACATTTTCCGGTGGCCAAAATAGGACTTCCCATATATAAATCTTTACCTCCGGACCATTCCGAAACTCCTCGCGACGTCTGGGATCTCATCCGAGACACCGAACAACTTTCAGTAACCACATACAATTCCCATTACAACTCTAGCATCACCGAACCATAAGTGTGTAGACCCTACGGGTTCGGGAACCATACAGACATGACCGAGACATCTCTCCGGCCAATAAACAATAGCGGGATCTGGATACCCATATTGGCTCCCACATGTTCCACGATGATCTCATCGGATGAATGTGACACCCAAATTTTTATTTGGATTTTTCAAAAAAATTATTTGACTTGAGGGAGGTGATTTAAATTTTTCTTCAAAAGAACTCTCCCTTTTCAAATATATTTTTTATGGCAAGAGTTTTATTTGGATTCACCCAAGATCTGTTTTTGGTCTTGGAGGTTCTTGCTTTTCATTTGGACTCAAGACAAAATACTTTTCACTTGGGAAAATGCCTTTTGAAAATCTCTTTGAAATTTGCACTATGGCTTTTGGAATAATCCTTTGCCACTTTCAACATTTCTCTCTTGCCATGGCCTTAGTGCAAATACTCTCTCCTAAACCTTCCCTCGCCTTTGGATCATGAGTTGCATCAAATCCAGCAAGTTGAACCTCCCCATATGATCATTTTCCATTTTAAATCTTCTTCAAACAAATTTCTGTCTTCTATTCTAGCCATTGGTGATTTACAAAGGAGCTACACTTTCTGCTTTGATTTTTGCCCCCAAACCAATTCCCTTCCTAGTCCTTTGAACCATCAACCAAGATCCAGGAAGATCCACTGGTCTTCAGTTCAAATTTTTCAAACTATACTTGCTGCAAGTTTGGACCAGATTTGTCAAATTTGGTGAAATTCATTCAAATCTTTCTCCAAAAATTCCAAGTAAAATCAGGCAGCCTCTGGGTGCATTGAGTGGTCACCTCACCAAGTCCCAGCCTCAGGAAAATTATTCTCATTGCCAAATCATTCTGTCGAACCCCTGCAGTGCATTGTCAAACTCAGGTTCAGAAAAGTTCAGAGAACATTTCAGTGCACTGTCGTTTTCTTCAGAACTTGTTGTCGATCTCGACAGTGCCTCGATGTCGCCTTGCTCCCCGTCCCCTCCCCCTTGTTCCTGCACCGCACGAGCGTCTGGCACCTTGCGGACGTCGGCGACGAGCAGCAGAAGGTGCGCCGCCCCGTGACCGACGCCAGCGGCGGCTTTGCGGCCGCCAGAGAGAGGCGCGGCGCTGACGGCGCCACCCAGCGCCGCCCAAGCCACCGGAGCTCGCCGCGTGGCCTTCCACTCCCCAGAACGCGTTGCCACTCTTGTCGTGAACCGCAGGGCGCGGAGCGCGCTCTCTGCCGCCGACGTGCCCGTGCGGCCACCCCACCGTGGACCGGCGCCATTACGCCAAGACCAGGCGGGATTAGCGGGGGAATGACACCAGTAACTTCCACTGATGCTGCCTGGCCACTCAAACCTCCTGCCAATCCACTGCATCGCCGTAATTGCTCACCGGAGATTCTCCGTTCACGGCCACCCCGTCGATCCGCCTATAAATAGAGGTCCCGAGCTTCAACTCGAACCCACACCATCCCTGCACTCCACCTAGAGCACGCCTAGCCACTGGAAGAGCCCCGAGGAGGTCTCCTTCCTCGACTCCGGCCGCCGCGACCCGCCACGGGATCCAGCTCGATTCGCTCCCGTGCGTGCACCTCTTCCTCCCATCTCTTGCCAGTAGCTTCACTATGCATCCCTCCTTCTGACCCGCGCTTCAATTCGAAGTTTGCAGCCCTCCACCGGAGTTCTCCACCCTCACCCGAGCCGCCGTCCGCCGGAGAAAGTGTCGCCGTCGACGTGGTGCTCCCCGTTGGTCGAGTCCACCACCCACCGACGCGGAAGAACACGCTGAAGCTCTTGGTACCCTTCGATCTCCCTGACTCGCCGTGGTTCGACGCCGGCGTCCACCGCAGTCTTCGGGCGCCGGCGAGGTTTTTAAACCTGACATGTGGGACCCCCTGTCAGCCTCTCTTCTGTTTCCACTCGCGAACCATTTTCTGTTGGCGCCTTCGGGAAAAATATGCTTTCCCTTTTTAGCTGGCGCATTTCTTTCCGAAGCGTTTTCTGGTTTCTCAGTTTAAACCCTGGAACTTTTCTGTTTCATTACAGATAAGTCCCTGGACAGAAACTTTTATAACTTTTTAATAAAGATGGATTTCTGAGTGATTCTTTTTCTGACAGTCTTAAAATTTTGTCTAGTTTTTTATGGGATTTATTTGAATTTTTTTGGAGAAGTTTCTGTGCACGCGTTGGTTTTCACGTTAGTGTCCGTTTTCGTTATGCCGTAGATTCCGGAAGAGGTGACGGAGCCGCGAACTTCGCCGAGCTAGACTCCGACTTCTCCGAACCAGGCAAGCATGTTTTGAACATTTGATATGACAGGTGTTTTACATGTTTGCGTGAAAGTTTGTGCGCGGCATATGAGTGTCGGTGAATACCTCGTTGCTTGTGAGGCAACTACCCGCATGTTCCAAAGTTGCGATGATCTCTGATGAGAGATGGCCTAATCATGTGGTGACATGAAGGGCAGCAAGGTGGTACTGTTGTAGCATACCAGCCTTGTGTCATCCAACGAATTCCGACGTTAACGTGGACGGAGTCACGTTATCGTCCTTTCCCCCTTCCGTGCTACCACATGTTTCTTTGCCAGGATGCGGTTTAGTAAGTTGGTAATCTCTTTCCGTGTACACACCAAACAGAGGGGCCGGGATGATGGTACCTTGCCCCAGGATTAAAGCCAGTCATCCGGTCAGGGGGCATGGGTGTTTCCGGTTGGGACCGAGAGGGGGGGCACCCCCTTAGAGTGCGCGTATAGAAATTTGATCCCATGCTACGCGAGGTTGTAGCCTCCCCGTCTCAAGGTTTTTCTTGAACGTTGCCGAGGGTGATCCCTGGCTTCGGAATGTTGAATGGGTGTGTACTGGTTAGACGTGTTTCTTCTCAAACACCATAAACGGAACTAGTCCCCGTGACTACAGGAATCCGTTGGCTGTGGTTAAGTACAAACTCTGCAGAGTCAAATCCTTCCAAGTCATCGTATCCATGATCAAGTAGTGTAATCAGTATATCCATATCTATCCGCGTGGAAAACTTGTCCCCGGTGAACAAGCTCTAGTGGTAAATCCAGTTTAATTATTATTCCTGTGGATGGACTAACTTTATATTTGTCTCGTACTTGTGATAATTTATGTTCCCGAACTATTGAATTATTGAGCTACAATATAAGCCCTTTATGTGACGTCGCGCAGATGTCCGACTGTGGCGTGTTTTTGTTTCTTACATTAATATAAGCCCTTTATGTGATGTCGCTCAGACGTCCGACTGCGGCACGCACTGCCTTTATGTCTGTTATAAGCCCTTTATGTGGTGTCGCCCCGACGCCCGACTGTGGCATTATTATTCTTGCAGTTTCCGCTCGAGGAGTCATTCAGACCCTCGTTTGGCACCAGTATTATTATTTTTGCAGTTTCCTCTCGAGGAGTCATTCAGACCCTCGTTTGGCACTAGTATTACTATTCTTGCACTTTCCTCTTGAGGAGTCATTCAGACCCTCGTTTGGCACCCCGTATTTATTATCTCTATGTCTGAACTCACTGGTTAACTTGTTCTTATGCTTCATGTTTACATTTGTTATATCTTATGTCCGAACTGTCTTGCGAGTACTTTCATAGTACTCACCTGGCTTGTTGATTTGGCCAGATGTTGATGAAGCGATCTCTTGGATGAAGAGTTTGATAGCGCGTCCGACGCCTAGAGGAGTCCCAGTCAGTCCTGCGCGATCCCGGATATTGGTCACTTGTATTATATACGCTTTCGCCACCCGCAATAATTCTCCTCGAGCCTCACACCGACGCTCGATGAGTTGTAGTCTTCAGGAGTCATATCACTCGCTTCGCGGTGATATTTCCACCACCGTTATTATCGTGAGTTAGTAGTTATGCCACCCTATCCGCCGTCTTGTTGTATCGGCGTGCATGTAATAAATTGTTGGGCAGTCTCCGCTCAACCTTGTATTATATTCAGTACTCCTGGTATTTTTCTTCTGTGACCAAGATATTGTCTACCAGTGAGAAGGAATTCTTACTTGCTGGTCCGTAAAAGGGATTGGTCTCTCAATAATTATTTTATTGAAAAACCGGTCGTGACAA
This sequence comes from Triticum aestivum, assembly GCF_018294505.1. Taxonomy (NCBI): domain Eukaryota; kingdom Viridiplantae; phylum Streptophyta; class Magnoliopsida; order Poales; family Poaceae; genus Triticum; species Triticum aestivum. The sequence continues at coordinate 146,393,412 of NC_057814.1, forward strand.
TGAACCACGAAGTCGGGGATTCAATCAATCTCGTATACAATTCCCTTTGTCCATCGGTATGTTACTTGCCCGAGATTCGATCGTCGGTATCGCCACACATCGTTCAGCAAATCTTTTTACTCGTTCCGTAACACATGATCCCGTGGCTAACTCCTTAGTCACATTGAGCTCATTATGATGATGCATTACCGAGTGGGCCCAGAGATACCTCTCCGTCATACGAAGTGACAAATCCCAGTCTCGATTCATGCCAACCCAATAGACACTTTTGGAGATACCTGTAGTGCACCTTTATAGTAACCAAGTTACGTTGTGACGTTTGATACACCCAAAGCATTCCTACGGTATCCGGGAGTTGCACAAGTTGGGGAACGTAGTAATAATTCAAAATTTACCTACGTGTCACCAAGATCAATCTAGGAGATGCTAGCAACGAGAGAGAGAGGGAGTGCATCTTCATACCCTTGAATATCGCTAAGCGAAAGCATTACAAGAACGCGGTTGGTGGGGTTGTACTCGCGGCGATTCAAATCGCGGAAGATCAGATCAAGTGCCGAACGGACGGCGCCTCCGCATTCAGCACACGTACAGCCCGGGGACGTATCCTCCTTCTTGATCCAGCAAGGGGAGAGGAGAAGATGGTGGAGAACTCCTGCAGCACGACGGCATGGTGGCGATGGAGCTCGTGGTTCTCCGGCAAAGCTTCGCTAAGCACTACGCAGGAGGAGGAATTGGAGGAGGAGAGGGCTGCACCAGGGAAGGGGTGTGGCTGCCCTCTCTCTCCCTCATTATATATAGGGGGAAGGGGGGAGGAGGAGGCGCCCTAGGGTTTCCCTAGGGGAAGGGCGGCGGCCATAGGGGAAACCATAGATGGGTTTGCGCTCCCCCACCCGTAGGAAACTTGCCCCCCAAGCCGGGAGGGGTGGCTGCCCTAGGGGATGCGCCCCCACTGCTCCAGGTTACGTGAGATGGGGTGGGAGGGGCGCACAGCCCCTTAGTGGACTGATGTGCCCCCTCGCCTTGGCCCATAAGGCCCCTCAACGCTTGCGGAGCCTACGAAACCCCTTTCGGACACACTGGTCATCACCCGGTACCCCCGGAACAATTCCGGACTCCAATACCCTTCGTCCAATATATCAATCTTCACCTCCGGACTATTCCGGAGTTCCTCGTCACATCCGGGATCTCATCCGGGACTCCGAACAACCTTCGGTAACCACATACTATTTCCCATAACATCTCTAGCGTCACCGAACCTTAAGTGTGTAGACCCTCCGGGTTCGGGAACCATGCAGACATGACCGAGACACCTCTCCGGTCAATAACAAATAGTGGGATCTGGATACCCATATTGGCTCCCACATGTTCCACGATGATCTCATCGGATGAACCATGATGTCAAGGATTCAATCAATCCCGTATACAATTCCTTTGTCCATCGGTATGTTACTTGCCCGAGATTCGATCGTCGGTATCCCCATACCTTGTTCAATCTCGTTATGGCAAGTCGCTTTACTCGTTCTGTAACACATGATCCTGTGGCTAACTCCTTAGTCACATTGAGCTCATTATAATGATGCATTACCGAGTGGGCCCAGAGATACCTCTCCGTCATACGGAGTGACAAATCCCAGTCTCTATTCGTGCCAACCCAACAGACAATTTCGAAAATACCTGTAGTGCACCTTTATAGCCACCCAGTTACGTTGTGACGTTTGATACACCCAAAGCATTCCTACGGTATCCGGGAGTTGCATAATCTCATGGTCTAAGGAAATGATACTTTGACATTACAAATGCTCTAGCAAACAAACTACACAATCTTGTGCTATGCTTAGGATTGGGTCTTGTCCATCACATCATTCTCCTAATAATGTGATCCCGTTATCAACGACATCCAATGTCCATGGTTAGGAACCCACAACCATCTATTGATCAACGAGCTAGTCAACTAGAGGCTTACTAGGGACATATTATGGTCAATGTATTCACACATGTATTACAGTTTCCGATTAATACAATTATAGCATGAACAATAGACAATTATCAAGAACAAGGAAATATATTAATAACCATTTTATTATTGCCTCTAGGGCATATTTCCAACAGTCTCCCACTTGCAGTAGAGTCAATAATCTAGTTCACATCGCTATGTGATTAACACTCATAGTTCACAACGCCATGTGACTAACACCCAAAGAGTTTACTAGAGTCAATAATCTAGTTCACATCGCCATGTGATTAACACTCAATGAGTTCTAGGGTTTGATCATGTTATGCTTGTGAGAGAGGTTTTAGTCAATGGATCTGCAACATTTAGATCCTTGTGTACTTCGCAAATCTCTATGTCATATCGTAGATGCTGCTTCCACGCTCCACTTGGAGCTATCCCAAATGGTTGCTCCACTATACGTATCCGGTTTGCTACTCAGAGTCATCCGGATAAGTGTTAAAGCTTGCATCGACGTAACCCTTTACGCCGAACTCTTTATCACCTCCATAACCGAGAAACATTTCCTTATTCCTAAGGAAAATTTTGACCGTTGTCCAATGATCCACTCCTGGATCACTCTTGTACCACCTTGCCAGACTCGTGGAAAGGCACATATCAGGTGCGGTACACAGCATGGCATATCGTATAGAGCCTATGGCTAAGGCATAGGGGATGACCTTCGTCCTTTCTCTTTCTTCTGCCATGGTCGACCTTTAAGTCTTAACTTCGCACCTTACAACTCAGGCAAGAACTCCTTCTTTGACTGATCCATTTTGAACTCCTTCAAAATCACGTCAAGGTATGTGCTCTGTGAAAATCTTATCAGGCGTCTTGATCTATCTCTATAGATCTTGATACCCAATATGTAAGCAGTTTTACCCAGGTCTTCCTTTCAAAAACTTCATTCAAACAACCCTTTATGCTTTCCAGAAATTCTACATCATTTTCGATCAATAATATGTCATCCACATACACTTATAAAAAATGTTGTAGTGCTCCCACTCACTTTCTTGGAAATACAAGTTTCTTGCAAACTTTGTATAAACCCAAAAACTTTGATCACCTCATCAAAGCGTATGTTCCAACTCCGAGATGCTTCGTCCAGTCCATAGAAGGATCGCTGGAGTTTGCATACCTTTTAGCATCCTTAGGATTGACAAAACCTTTTGGTTGTATCACATACAGCCTTTCCTCATGGAAACAGTCAAGCAAACTTTGTTTTGACATCCATCTGCTAGATTTCGTAAATGAAAATGCAGCAACTGCTAACATAATTCTAATAGACTTTAGCATCACAATGATTGAGAAAGTCTCATCACAGTCAACTCCTTGAACTTGTCGGAAACTTCTTTGAGACAAGTCGAGCTTCATAAATGGTAACATTACCATCAGCGTCTGTCTTCTTCTTAAAGATCCATTTATTCTCAATGGCTTGCCGATCATCGGGGAAGTCCACCAAAGTCCATACTTTGTTCTCATAGATGGATCCTATCTCGGATTTCATGGCTCCTAGCCATTTGTTGGAATTCGGGCCCACCATCGCTTCTCCATAGCTCGTAGGTTCACTGGTGTCCAACAACATGTTCTTTAAGACGGGGTTACTACTCAGAAGTTGTGCTCACCCTTGTCGACCTACGAGAATTGATAGTAACTTGATCCGAAGCTTCATGATCATCATCATTAGCTTCCTCTTCAACTGACGTAGGTGCCACAGAAACATCTTTTTGTGCCATGCTACTATCTGGTTGAAGTAAAGGTTCAACAACCTCATCAAGTTCTATCTTCCTCCCACTCAATTCTTTCGAAAGAAACTCTTTCTCGAGAAAGGACCTATTCAAAGCGACAAACACTTTGCCCTCAGATCTGAGATAGAAGGTATACCCAATCGTCTTCTTTTGGTATTCTATGAAGACACAATTGTTCGCTTTGGGTTCGAGCTTTTCTGGCTGAAGTCTTTCGACATAAGCATCATAGCCCCAAACCTTAAGAAACGACAACTTAGGTTTCTTGCCAAACCATAGTTCATACGGTGTCATCTCCACGGACTTAGATGGTGCCCTATTAAAAGTGAATGTAATTGTCTCTAATGCATAACCCCAAAACGATAGTGGTAGATCGGCAAGAGCCGTCATAGAACGCACCATATCCAATAAGGTTCGATTATGACGGTCGGACACACCATTACGCTATGGTGTTCCAGGTGGCGTCAACTGTGAAACTATTCCACCTTGTCTTAAGTGATTGCCAAACTCATAACTCAGATACTCTCCCCTTGATCAGATCATAGGAACTTGATCTTCTTGTTACGATGATTCTCAACTTCACTCTAAAATTGCTTGAACTTCTCAAACGTTTCAGACTTATGCTTCATTAAGTAAATTTACCCATATCTACTCAATTCATCGGTGAAGGTGAGAAAATAACGATATCCACCGCACACGTCAACACTCATCAGATCGCACACATCAGCATGTATGATTTCCAACAAGTCACTTGCCCGTTCCATTGTTCCAGAAAACGGGGTTTTAGTCATCTTGCCAATGAGGCATGGCTCGCATGTGTCAAGTGACTCAAAAACAAGTGACTCCAAAAGTCCATCGGCATGGAGGTTCTTCATGTGCTTTACACAAATATGACCTAAGCGGCAGTGCCACAAGAAAGTGGTACTATCATTATCAACTCTACATCTTTTGGCATCAATGTTATGAACATGTGTATCACTACGACCGAGATTCAATAAACCATTCGCATTGGGTGCATGACCATAGAAGGTGTTACTCATGTAAACAGAATAACAATTATTCTCTGACTTAAATGAATAACCGTATTGCAATAAACATGATCTAATCATGTTCATGCTCAACGCAGACAACAATGCAGACAACATTTATCTGGGTTCAACACTAATCCCGAAGGTAGAGGGAGCATGTGATGGTGATCATATCATCCTTGGAAACACTTCCAACACATATCATCACCTCGCCCTTAGCTAGTCTCCGTTTATTCCGTAGCTTTTGTTTCGAGTTACCAATATTAGCAATTGAACCGGTATCTAATACCCACGTGCTACTAGGAGTACTAGTAAGGTACACATCAATAACACATATATCAAATATACTTTTGTTGAAGTTTACAGCCTTCTTATCTACCAAGTATTTGAGGCAGTTCCGCTTCCAGTGACCATTCCCCTAATAGAAGCACTTCGTCTTGGGTTTGGGTTCTTGGGTTTCTTCACTGGAGCGGCAACTAGCTTGCCATCATGAAGTTTCCCTTCTTGCCCTTGCCCTTCTTTGAAACCAGTGGTCTTGTTAACCATCAACACTTGATGATCCTTCTTGACTTCTACCTTTACGGCCTTAAGCACGACGAACAGCTCCGGGATCAACTTCCCTTGCATGTTATAGTTCATCACGAAGCTCTAGTTAGCTTGGTGAACTCCATCAATCACTTCTCTTATCTATAAGATTAACTCCCACTTGATTCAAGCGATTGAAGTACCCAGACATTCTGAGCACATGCTCACTAGCTGAGCTATTCTCCTCCATCTTGTAGGCAAAGATCTTGTCAGAGGTCTCAAACCTCTCGACACGTGCATGAGCCTGAAATACCAATTTCAGCTCTTGAAACATCTCATATGTTCCACGGCGTTCAAAACGCTTTTGGAGCCCTGACTCTAAGCCGCAAAGCATGGCGCACTAAACTATCAGGTAGTCATCAGAACATGTCTGCCAGATGTTCACAACATCCACAGACGACGCCAGAGGGGTTGGCACACCGAGTGGTGCATCAAGGACAGAAGCCTTCTGTGTAGCAGTGAGGACAATCCTCAGACTACGGCCCTACTAGTCCGCACAATTGCTTACAATATCTTTCAACTTAGTCTTTCTCTAGGAACGTACTAAAACAAGGAGCTAAAGCGCGAGCTATTAATCCACAACATAATTTGCAAAGACAATTTAGACTAGGTTCATGATAATTAAGTTCATCTAATCAAATTATTTAATGAACTCCCACTCAAATAGACATCCCTCTAGTCATCTAAGTGATACATGATCCAAATCGACTAGGCCGTGTCCGATCATCATGTGAGACGGACTAGTCATCAACGGTGAACATCTCCATGTTGATCGCATCTACCATACGACTCATGTTTGACCTTTCGGTCTCTCGTGTTCCGAGGCCATGTCTGTACATGCTAGGCTCGTCAAGTCAACCTAAGTGTTTTGCATGTGTAAATCTGGCTTACACCCGTTGTATGCGAACGTTAGAATCAATCACACCCGATCATCACGTGGTGCTTCGAAACAACGAACCTTCACAACGGTGCACAATTAGGGGGAACACATTTCTTGAAATTTTAGTGAGGGATCATCTTATTTAAGCTACCGTCGTTCTAAGCAAATAAGATGTAAACATGACAAACATCACATGCAAATCATAAAGTGACATGATATGGCCAATATCATCTTACGCCTTTGATCTCCATCTTCGAGGCGCGACATGATCACCTTCGTCACCGCCATAACACCATGATCTCCATCATCGTGTCTTCATGAAGTTGTCTCGCCAACTATTACTTCTACTACTATGGCTAACAATTAGCAATAAAGTAAAGTAATTACATGGCATTTACATTGACTCGCAGGTCATACAATAAATTAAGACAACTCCTATGGCTCCTGCCGGTTGTCATACTCATCGACATGCAAGTCGTGATTCCTATTACAAGAACATGATCAATCTCATACATCACATATATCATTCATCACATCCTTTTGGCCATATCACATCACATAGCATACCCTACAAAAACAAGTTAGACGTCCTCTAATTGTTGTTGCATGTTTTACGTGGCTGCTATGGGTTTCTAGCAAGTACGTTTCTTACCTACGCAAAAGCCACAACGGTGATATGCCAAATGCTATTTACCCTTCATAAGGACCCTCTTCATCGAATCTGATCCGACTAAAGTGGGAGAGAAAGACACCCGCTAGCCACCTTATGCATCAAGTGCATGTCAGTCGGTGGAACCTGTCTCACGTAAGTGTACGGGTAAGGTCGGTCCGGGTCGCTTCACCCCACAATGCCACCGAATCAAGATAAGACTAGTAACAGTAAGCAAATTGAACAAATCATCGCCCACAACTACTTTTGTTCTACTCGTGCATAGAATCTACACATAGACCTACCTCATGATGCCACAATTGGGGAACGTAGTAATAATTCAAAACTTACCTACGTGTCACCAAGATCAATCTAGGAGATGCTAGCAACAAGAGAGAGGGAGTGCATCTTCATACCCTTGAAGATCGCTAAGCGGAAGCGTTACAAGAACGCGGTTGATGGAGTCGTACTCGCGGTGATTCAAATCGCGGAAGATCCGATCAAGCACCGAACGGACTGCGCCTCCGCGTTCAACACACGTACAACCCGGGGACGTATCCTCCTTCTTGATCCAGCAAGGGGAGAGGAGAAGTTGAGGGAGAACTCCAGCAGCACGACGGCATGGTGGCGATGGAGCTCGTGGTTCTCCGGAAGAGCTTCGCTAAGTACTACGGAGGAGGAGAAGGAGTTGGAGGAGGAGAGGGCTGCGCCAGGGAAGGGGTGCGGCTGCCCTCTCTCTCCCTCACTATATATAGGGGAAGGGGGGAGGAGGAGGCGCCCTAGGGTTTCCCTAGGGGAGGGGCGGTGGCCACATGGGAAACCCTAGATGGGTTAGGGCGCCCCCACCCCTAGGAAACTTGCCCCCAAGCCGGGAGGGGTGGCTGCCCTAGGGGAGGTGCCCTCACCTCTCTAGGTTACGTGAGATGGGGTGGGAGGGGCGCACAACCCCTTAGTGGGCTGATGTGCCCCCTCCCCTTGGCCCATAAGGCCCCTCAACGCTTGCTGGGGCCTCCGAAACCCCTTTCGGACACGCTGGTCGTCACCCGGTACCCCGGGAACAATTTCGGACTCCAATACCCTTCGTCCAATATATCAATCTTCACCTCCGGACCATTCCAGAGTGCCTCGTGACGTCCGGGATCTCATACGGGACTCCGAACAACCTTCGGTAACCACATACTATTTCCCATAACAACTCTAGCATCACGGAACCTTAAGTGTGTAGACCCTACGGGTTCGGGAACCATGCAGACATGACCGAGACACCTCTCCAGTCAATAACCAATAGCGGGATCTGGATACCCATATTGGCTCCCACATGTTCCACGATGATCTCATCGGATGAACCACGATGTCAGGGATTCAATCAATCCCGTATACAATTCCCTTTGTCCATCGGTATGTTACTTGCCCGAGATTCGATCGTCGGCATCCCCATACCTCGTTCAATCTGGTTATGGCAAGTCTCTTTACTCATTCCGTAACACATGATCCTTTGGCTAACTCCTTAGTCACATTGAGCTCATTATGATGATGCATTACCGAGTGGGCCCAGAGATACCTCTCCGTCATACGGAGTGACAAATCCCAGTCTCGATTCGTGCCAACCCAACAGACACTTTCGGAGATACCTGTAATGCACCTTTATAGCCACCCAGTTACGTTGTGACGTTTGATACACCCAAAGCATTCCTACGGTATCCGGGAGTTGCACAATCTCATGGTTTAAGGAAATGATACTTTGACATTAGAAAAGCTCTAGCAAACGAACTACACGATCTTGTGCTATGCATAGGATTGGGTCTTGTCCATCACATCATTCTCCTAATGATGTGATCCCGTTATCAACGACATCCAATGTCCATGGTCAGGAAACCACAACCATCTATTGAGCAATGAGCTAGTCAACTAGAGGCTTACTAGGGACATATTATGGTCTATGTATTCACACATGTATTACGGTTTCTGATTAACACAATTATAGCATGAACAATAGACAATTATCATGAACAAGGAAATATAATAATAACCATTTTATTATTGCCTCTAGGGCATATTTCCAATAATCTAAACCCTAGGCCTCTCTTGTCTATATAAAGGGAGGTCTAGCATCATACTTTTCAATCAAAGAAGCAATTTCATTGGCACCCTTAAAAGAAACAAATTCTTCAATTTGCTCAATATCATAGTAATTATAAACACCTATGGCATAAGAATATAAGATTTCATTATCCTTAAACTCACATTGGAAGGGAAGGTGTTTTTTAGGATCTTCAAAACAGGAAGTAAAATCATGTTTTTCACATAAATTCCAAGCATAGCAATGCAAGCAATTAATTTGACAATGTAAAAGTTTCCCTTTTTGAGACAAGCGGTAACGCACAAAAATGAGCATGCTCATCTAATGATTTCCCCTCAACTAAGCTAGTTGGGTTTTCAGCACGAGCACAAGTGGATCGAAGATGATCCAAGTAAAAAAGCTTCAGCAGTATGGTAGATTTTGGGTGGTTCCTCATCCACTGGGTTAGCAAGTACAACTATTTTTTGGTATTTTGAGTTTCCTACCCATAACTAAACATAGAAAACAAGAACAGAAAATAAAATCTACTTAGTGATAAAGCCAACAACCGCACACGAGAATATTCATGCCACGCTATTACTCCTCGGCAACGGCGCCAGAAAAAGGTCTTGATAACCCACAAGTGTAGGAGATCAATTGTAGCTTTTTCAATAAATAAGAGTGTCGAACCCAATGAGGAGCTAAAGGTAGAATTTATATTCTCTTCAAGTTCCATCGACCACTGATACAACTCTACGCACACTTAACGTTTGATTTACGTAGAACAAGAATGAAACTAGAAGTACTTTGTAGGTGTAATGCTAGAACTACTCTGCAAGAATAAAACTAGGAGTACTTTGCAAGATAATAAAAGTTAGTTGTTTAGTAGAAAGCTTTTGTAGAACAATGAGAAAGATTGTCCATTGGCAATTGAATATAACACGATATATACTTATCATATTCAATGAGGGAGAGGCATATGCTAACACACTTTATGTACTTGGATCATATGCACTTATGATTGGAACTCTAGCAAGCATCCCCAACTACTAAAGATCGCTAACGTAAAACCAACCATAGCATTAAGTAACAAGTCCTCTTTACTCCCATACGCAATGATACGTCCCCAACGTATCTATAATTTTTTATTGTTCCATGCTATTATATTATCTGTTTTGGATGTTTGATATGCATTATGATGCTATTTTATATTATTTTTGGGACTAACTTATTAACCTAGAGCCCAGTGCAGTTTCCGTTTTTTCCTTTTTTTGAGTTTGGCAGAAAAGGAATATCAAACGGAGTCCAAACGTAATAAAACTTTACGATGATTTTTCTTGGACCAGAAGACACCCAGAGGACTTGGAATCCAAGCCAGAAGACCCACGAGGCGGCGGCAAGGGTGGAGGGCACGCCCTAGGGAGGGGGGCGCCCCCTGCCTTGTGGCCCCCTGGGAGTCCCCTGACCTACTTCTTCGTCTTATATATTCACATATATTCCAAAACCCTCAGAGGAAGCCACGAAAATACTTTTCCACCGCCGCAAGCCTCTATTTCCGTGAGATCCCATCTTGGGACATTTTCCGGCATCCTGCCAGAGGGGTGTTCGATCACGAAGGGCATCTACATCAACCCTATTGCCTTTCCGATGAAGCGTGAGTAGTTTACCTCAGACCTATATGGGTCCATAGCTGTAGCTAGATGGCTTGTTCTATCTCTTTGATTCTCAGTACCATGTTCTCCTCTATGTTCTTGGAGATCTATCTGATGTAATCTTCTTTTGCGGTGTGTTTGTCGAGATCCGATGAATTGTGGATTTATGATCAACTTATCTATGAATATTATTTGAATCTTCTCTGAATTCTTATATGCATGATTTGATATCTTCGTATTTCTCTTTGAATTATCGGTTTGGTTTGGCCAACTAGATTGGTTTTTCTTACAATGGTAGAGGTACTTAGTTTTGGGTTCAATCTTGTGGTGTCCTCACCCAGTGACATAGTAGGGGTAGTGAGGCACGTATTGTATTGTTACCATCAAGGGTAAAAAGATGGGGTTTTCATCATATTGCTTGAGTTTATTCCTCTACATCATGTCATCTTACTTAAGGCATTACTCCGTTCTTTATGAACTTAATACTCTAGATGCAGGCTGGATAGCGGTCGATGTGTGGAGTAATAGTAGTAGATGCAGGCAAGAGTCGGTCTGCTTGAGACGAACGTGATGCCTATATGCATAATCATTGCCTTGGATATCGTCATAACTTTTTGCACTTTTCTATCAATTGCTCGACAATAATTTGTTCACCCACCGTATTATTTGCCTTCAAGAGAGAAGCCTCTAGTTAAACCTATGGCCCCCGGGTCTATTTTCCATCATATTTGTTTCCGATCTACTATTTTGCAATCTTTTATTTTCAGATCTATAAACCAAAAACCACAAAAATATTTAGTTATATTTTATTTAGTTTTTTCTATCTCTATCAGATCTCACCTTTGCAAGTGACCGTGAAGGGATTGACAACCCCTTTATCGCGTTGGGTGCAAGTGTTTGATTGTTTGTGTAGGTGCATCTATTGGGGACTTGCGCGTTTCTCCTACTGGATTGATATATACCTTGGTTCTTAACTGAGGGAAATACTTATCTCTACGGTGTTGCATCACCCTTTCCTCTTCAAGGGAAAGCAACGCAAGCTCAACAAGTAGCAGGAAGAATTTCTGGCACCATTGCCGGGGAGGTCTACGTCAAGCCTACCAAGTACCCATCATAAACTCTCATCTCTTGCATTACATTATTTGAAATTTGCCTCTCGTTTTCCTCATCCCAGCCTCTAAAACGATTTTCAAAAAAAATACAAAAAGATTTGCCTTTTTATTCGCCTTCTTTCATTTGTCTTTTCGTTTGCCCTTATGTCTTACTTGGTTTGTTTGCTCATTTGCTTGGCATAATTGTGTATTTATTCAAGATCAGAAACAAAAAGGTTTATGGACCCACTTAAAGTTTTCTACTTGGATCATCTTCGATCTATATGTGCTCGTGCTGAAACTCCAACTAGTTTAGTCGATGAAAAATCTTTAGATGAGCATGCTCATTTTGTGCGTCACCGTTTGTCTGAAAAAGGGAGACTCTTATGGAATCAAATAAATTGTTTCCTATGTTATGCTTGGAATCTTTGTGAACTTTGTGATTTTACTTGTTGCTCTAAGAACCCTAAAAAACACCTTCCCTACCTTTGTGAGTTTAATGATAATGAAATATTATCTTCTTATGAAAAGGGTGTTTATAGTTACTATGATATCGAACAAATTGAAGTGCTTTTAAGGGTGCTTATGAAGTTGCTTCTTTGATTGAAAAGTATGATATTTCTCTCTACAAATCTAAAATTTTTTACATACATAAATATTACTATGAAAACTATGCTTCTAATGCCTATGTTAAAGAATTTATTAAGAGAATGTCCGCTGCTTTGGAAGAAAATAATGATATGCATGAAACTGTAGATAGTTATGATTCCGTTGGACTGGTTGAAATATCCTTTTGTCGGTGTCAAAACCGGCAGATCTCGCGTAGGGCGTCCCGAACTGTGCGTCTAAGGATCGAAGGTAACAAGAGACAGGGACACGATGTTTACCCAGGTTCGGGCCCTCTTAATGGAGGTAATACCCTACTTCCTGCTTGATTTACTTTGATGAGTATAGGGGTTACGAGAGTTGATCTACCACGAGATCGTAATGGCTAAACCCTAGATGTCTAGCCTGTGTGGTTATGATTGCCTCTACGGACTAAACCCTCCGGTTTATATAGACCCCGGAGGGGCCTAGGGTTGTACAGAGTCGGTTTACAGAGAGGAATCTTCATATCCGAACGCCAAGCTTGCCATCCACGCAAAGGAGAGTCCCATCCAGACACGGGGGAAAGCCTTCCGTCTTGTATCTTCACGGCCCATCAGTCCGGCCCACGTCACAAAGCCCGGATGCCCGGGGACCCCCTAATCCAGGACTCCCTCCGTAGCCCCTGAACCAGGCTTCAATGACGATATGTCCGGCGCGCAGATTGTCTTCGGCATTGCAAGGCGGGTTCCTCCTCCGAACGCTTCAAAGTAGTTGATCAACAAGAACTATATCTGGCTCTGTTTAACAGTTACAACCCACTACCACAAGGGCATAATACTTAATCAAAAACATGATATGTCTTTACTGACAATTTTGCTGGCAAGACGTTATGTCTGGCCTCTTCATTATTTCAAATCGTTTTTCAATCTCCCGTTTCGCGTTTCGAGACACAGCCTCCGGTGACACGTCTTGTCAAAGCAGAGATCGTGTCCCCTTATTACGGGATTCTCATCAATACAGGCTTGGGAAATCCAACCGTACCGTCCGCACGACCCCTTGGGAATAGGCGAGCTTTAAGGCTTGTGGGGGACGCTTGATATTCACTGCCTTTATAAGGAGATAAGGACCCACCTTTTTACCCCACGCCTTCTTTTTCCTCAGCCCATCCGCCCTCGAGCTCCAGCGCCCAAGCTTCAATCCTTTCCATCGCCCGCAAACATCCAGCCATGTCTGGATCTGGAGCGCAAGGCAAATGGATGGCCTCCTCCGTCACAGAGGGGAACATCCAGGAGCTTCAAAAAGCGGGGTACCTAGCCAAGGAAATCGCCCACCGGCTTCTTGCCAAAAAGCAGATCGTCCCCACTTCGGAGCCCAATGAGAGGGTAGTATTTATCCCCCATTTCCTTCGCGGACTAGGATTTCCCCTTCATCATTTCGTCTGCGGTCTCATGTTTTACTACGGGCTAGATTTCCATGATCTAGCCCCGAATTCCTTCCTCAACATTTCGGCGTTCATCGTCATATCCGAGGCATTCCTCCGCATTCCTCCCCACTTCGGCCTATGGCTCAAGGTCTTAAACGTGAAGCCGAAAGTGGTGGATGGCCAGCACGCGGAGTGTGGTGGCGCCATGGTGAGCAAGCTTCCCAACGTCACCTGGCCCAAGGGTACCTTCGTGGAGACCGTGAAGGGATGGCAGCAGGAGTGGTTCTATTTCACAGAACCCCATGACTCCACATGGGCCGCTCCTTCCGAGTTCAAGTCCGGGCCTCCAATGTGGCTGACATCCTGGCTCAACAAGGGCCTGGATTGGGCATCGTCTGACGAGGTGATGATGCAGCAGAAGCGCGTCAAGAGTATGGTAGACAAGAATACCAGTCTTGCCAGCGTGATCCAGGTAATGCTCTTTCGCCGGATTCTCCCCTGCCAACGCCGGACTCTGTATATGTGGGAGTTCGACCCGACCAGTCCCCGGACCCTGCAGCGGTTCTTTGGCATGAAGCACGAAGACATGTGGAAGCTGCTCTTCAAGACCGAAAAGACGTGGCCAAAAACGACCGAAGACCTCGGCCTCGACTGCACTCATGCAGCGACTCCCGTAAGTTTTCTGGTAACCTTATTTTGTAAATCCAAGGAGCATACTAAGCTTCCCATTCTTCCCACAGGGCTGGACGAAGAAGGCGGAGCGGATTCACTGTCCGGCTCCACTACCCGAAGATCCAGCTATTCCTCTGTTGACGAGGATGCTAGTCCCGGTGCCGTATCAGGCGCCGGAAAAGAAGGCCAAGAAGAAGAGCAAGGAGGCTAAGGGTGGCCTCCGCCGTAAAGGCGCTTCGGACGTAGTGTCCGAAGACACCAAAACTCTCTCCTCTCATGACAAAGATGAAGAGGAGGTGGAAGAGAGCAATTCCCCCCTTAAGGTGGGAAAGAAGAAGAGGGCGGCTTCCATGGATCTAGATACGGAGGCGTCCAAGAAAGGGAGAATCTCCCTTACGGATGATTCCGAGACGGACGCCGACGACATCCACGAGTGGCGCCCCTGGCCGAAGCCCCTCGCCGGATCATAAGTATTCAAAAGTATTGTATATATATATATATATATATATATCCGGTTTTTCGCCTTGTGGTTTCAACACGTTGAATTGCATGCTGCAGTCCGGCTCGTGACCTCCCCCAGCGATCCTCATCTTCTGGGAATTCGCTTGGTCTGAACATGATGGAGAGTGAGTCACCTCCGCCAGCCTCCCCCCACTACTACGTATAACACCGAGGTGTTGTCCCGGAGGACCCTTCCGGGTCAGGGAGAGGTGCGGGAAAGCCACCAAGACGGCGCCAAAGGGTGATACCCCTGCTGCCGAGAACATGGGGGAACCGGTCCCCAAGGAGACTGGGGACGGGGGGCATGTCCAATTTGGCCCCCAGTCAAATATCATTCCGGAGACCCACACGGTTCTGGAGTCAGATGAGTAGCCTCCTTCAAAAGAAGGGGGCGCGCCCACCCCACCGGCGACCTCTGTCAATCCGGAGGCGCCGGACACTCTGGTGGGAGCGCTTCAGAGCGCCACCATTGTGGAAGAACATTGTAGCCTTATGGGTACGGTGGTTGAAAAGGTTTGGTCCACTAAAAGCGGATTGAACAAGGCCTACACTAGCCTTCTGAGAGGCTTTGAGGTATGTGATATAATGCCTTTTAGCTATAGAGGAGGAATGCCTGTGTATAGATAGTAGCCCCTGAGACTCTGTTCGGTGTTCGCAATGAAAGGCCGAACAAAGGATCTAATAACTCGCGCAGGAGATTAACATACATATCTATTTGAACAAACAGGCTGCGATGCAGGTGTCGGCTTCCCATGCCGCCGAAGCATCTGAGCTGAGGCGGAAGTTGGAGGCAAAGCAAGGTATGTGTTACTGAAACACATCTCAAATGATATCATCTCCGATTTGTTATCTGAATGAGTTTTGTAATTATGCTCATAGCTGACACGTCTAAGGTTGAGACCCTCAAGAGCATGCTGGCCGAAGCCAAGAAGGAGGCGGAGGAGGAACGAGCCGCCCGCCTGAAACATGAACCAAGGGTGGAGGAAGTCCAGCAAGAGCTCAAGGGTGCTATAAGCAAATGTGAGTCTTTAGAGCGCAAGATTTCGAATAAAAATTCCGAACTTGCTAAGGCCCTCCAAAGTGCACAGGAGGCCCGGGTTGAAGCCCAAGGCGCCCTCCGGGAGATCCAGTAGGCAAAACAGATCACGGCTGGTAAGGCCTTTAATATGCAGAGCAAATTTGTGAGGAGAAGGTACATCTTACTGACCTGGGTTTGGAGTTCTCCAGGAGCGTTTGCGGATCTGCCCCGGAGTGTTGTTGATGCCGCGGAGTTCTTCCGAGCCGAAGATGGGAGCTCAACGGAGAAGCTCTTCTGGTCGCAGTACCTTGCACCAGAGCATCTAGTGCCCCTCAGCGACCAGCTGAAACAGTTGACTGAACTGCATAGGATGGCCGGATTGGCCATGAGGGATTTTATAATCCGTCTTTGGCCTGTCGAACCCATACCCAGCAGTTACTTCGGGCTCATGAAGCGGCTGGTCAATGCCTGCCCCCGGCTTGATGCCGTGAAGCGGTCGGTCTGTATCGAAGGTGCGCGGATGGCCTTCGCCTGTGTCAAAGTGCAGTGGGCGAAGATGAATGCCGTCAAGCTCGCAGCCGAGGGACCGCCCGCAGGCAAAGAGCACCGCATGCCGAAGCGGTATTTCGATGACGTCCTGGAAGGATCCCGCATTGTAGTGTTCGAAGGACATCATTTTTGAATGAATGTATCCATGTTGTCCAATCTTTGTATTATGAAACAAGGCTTATGTATGATATGTTGCTTGTTTTACTTTAAAATGTTTCCTCCTGTGCGGCCGTTTACGGTATCTGAGAGTTGGCCAGTCGTTGGCTTCAGCCCCTACGTAGGTAGTACGAGGGTGTTCGGGATAGCATCTAAACACACTTGACCCAATGACTTGGTCCTTGAAGGAGGTGTTAGTGCGGCGAACCAGGCAATCGGACTATGTGGCTTTATAACTCTCACTTAGCCATAGGAGTTTGACAATGGGAGTGTAGGCGTAGCCCCTAGTATTATTTGATTATCCAAACTTGGGTGCTGTAAATGCCTGACCAGGTGAAGGCCGATCTGTCGCGTGATGCGGAAAAAATCGCAAAATATTTATACTTAGTCACTGAATAGCTGACCAGCTCTCGCCGCATCATGACAGTCAGTTTTCGGCTTTCTCTACTGAGGTGTTTGTCCGGATGAACCAGAAATACAATCGCAGTAGTTCTCCCTTTACTACCTTAGCCGAACAAGCGGAATGTAAGGCAGTAACCACAGGAGCCGGGCAACCCAACTATTGACTAAAGACATGATTCGGAGCCGATGCATATAATGCTATATTCGGGATGCCGAATTGTACTATAAAAGTGTTCGGACTTATTTTATGTTTAAGAAATGTACGTGGCTCAATAGAGCCCTTGGAGATTTAAGTCGTGTATGGGTCCTGAAAACGGACGAGGTGATCCTTAAAGACCCTTTAGATACTCTGCCATGCGTCTATGCTGCTTTTCTCCTTGGCGTGTTATCCTTTGAAAGGATCAACGAGCAAGTTTTCATGATGAGCCCAGAAAAGGGCCCTTGGTACCTTCGAAAGGTGATGTGGGTTGCAAGGAACCTGGAAAATGAAAATAAGAGAAAAAAGAAATATGAGGGTCCGGATAGGGTCTAGCCGTGTTGTGGACTTTATCTTTACTATGCCTCCATCTTTGCCCATGGTATCTTTAGTGCGTAGTTATGTACGCGTGGTACATATACCGCAATTCAGTTGGGGCTGAGACGGGGGCCGAATTGCTAATCGAGCTCCTGACAAGCTGGACTGTCATGCTGCGGGGTAGTCCGGACTCGTTTGACAGTGTCCGGGGGCTTGGACGCCGATGGAATAGTTGGCTTGATAAGGCCGCCTTGTATCTCCGCTGCCAGGGCCGCGGTGTGCTCCTCAGTACGGAGGGAGCGTTCCATGTTTCCATTGACTGTTATGACACCACGTGGTCCGGGCATCTTGAGTTTGAGATAGGCATAGTGTGGGACCGCATTGAAGCGAGCGAACACGGTTCGTCCGAGCAGTGCATGGTAGCCACTACGGAAAGGGACGATGTCGAAGATAAATTCTTCGCTTCGGAAGTTGTCCGGCGAATTGAAGACGGCCTCCAATATGATTGAGCCCGTGCAGCGGGCCTCTACACCGGGTATTACTCCTTTAAAGGTAGTTTTGGTGGGCTTGATTCTTGATGGATGAATACCCATCTTGCGGACTGTGTCCTGATAGAGCAGGTTAAGGCTGCCGCCGCCGTCCATGAGGACTCGCGTAAGGTGGAATCCATCAATAATTGGGTTGAGGACCAGTGCGGCCGAACCTCCGTGACGGATGCTGGTCGGATGGTCTCTGTGATCGAAAGTGATCGGACAAGCTGACCATGGGTTGAATTTTGGGGCGACTGGCTATATCGCATAGACGTCCCTTAGCGCGCGCTTGCGCTCCCGCTTGGGGATCTGAGTAACGTATATCATATTCACCGTTTTAACCTCGGGGGGAAATTTCTTCTGTCCCCCTGTGTTCAGTGGACGAGACTCCTCATCGTCGTCCTCGCTAGGCGACCCTTTCTCCTTATGTTTGGTATTTAACTTACCGGCCTGTTTGAAGACCCGACAACTTCTGTTGGTATGATTGGCAGGCTTGTCGGGGGTGCCATGAATTTGGCAGGGTCGATCGAGTATTCGGTCCAAGCTAGATGGACCGTCTTTGTTTCCTTTGAATGGCCTCTTCCGCTGACCGGACTTGGGGCCACTGAATCGGACCTTGACCGTCGTATCTTCGGTATTGTCATTGCTGCTTCGACGCTTGTGTTTGTTGCGTTGGGACCTGCCGCTGCCCTTTCTGACTTCAGAAGTGCCAGGGTCGCTGGTACTGTTACTGCTACGAGCTAGCCAGCTATCTTCGCCCGCGCAAAAGCGGATCATGAGTGTTGTAAGGGCTGCCATGGACTTCGGCTTTTCTTGGCCGAGGTGTCAGGCGAGCCATTCGTCGTGGATGCTATGTTTAAAGGCCACTAGTGCTTCGGTGTCCGGACAGTCGACAATCTGGTCCTTTTTTATTAGGAACCTGGTCGAGAATTTTGTGGCCGACTCTCCGGGCTGCTGGACTATGTGACTGAGGTCATCGGCGTCCGGAGGCTGGATATACGTGCCTTGGAAGTTGTCTCTAAAGGCGTCTTCCAAGTCTTCCCAGCTTCCGATAGAGTTTTCCGGGAGGCTGTTTAACCAGTGCCGAGCTGGTCCCTTAAGTTTTAGTGGGAGGTATTTGATGGCATGTAGATCATCACCACGAGCGATGTGAATGTGGAGAAGAAAATCTTCGATCCATACTGCGGGATCTGTTGTGCCATCGTACGATTCGATGTTCACGGGTTTAAACCCTTCTGGGAACTGGTGCTCCATTACCTCATCGGTGAAGCATAGGGGGTGTGCGGCGCCTCTGTATCGGCCCATGTCGCGACGCAGTTCGGATGAAGTCCGTATGCGGTTTTCGGCCCGGGCGTGGTTATGCTTGTTGCGCTAGGCTTGATAGCCGTCTTCTCGCGCCGGGGCACGCCCCCGTGATCCGTACATTGATCTGGTCTGACCCGCTCTATTTTCCAGGTCCTGTCGTAGGTCATAGGTGTATCCCCGAGCTGTTGTTTCTTTGCCTTTACAAGAGATGGTGCGGGCTGGTGTTTGGCTTGAGTTATTGTTCTGTCCTGGCCACGTGGTGGTCGGTCAGGTCCGTCAGCAGCGTTACGCGCTGGTGGTATGGGCTCCAACACCTCATCGTCGAATTGGGGTAGCAGCTTGCGCTTCGGGTAACTCTTAGTTGGGCATTCAAGGCTGTATTCCTCGGCTGCCAGGACATTAGTCCATCTGTCATTGAGCAGATCTTGATCAGCTTGAAGCTGCTGCTGCTTCTTTTTCAGGCTTCTTGCAGTGGCTATTAGCCGGTGCTTAACGCGCTCTTGTTCAAGGGGTTCCACTGGCATGATGAAATCTTTGACACCGAGGCTCACGTCGTCCTCAGAGAGTGGTAGATACTTGCTATCCTCCGAGTCCTCGTTCCCTGTTGGCTCGTCAGGGTCAACTTGCCCGTCCTCCCGATCATCCTGTTCGGATGTTGGTTTGATGGGGGCTTCTTGGTCTTCGGCGTTCTCTGGAGTATTATTGTCTCTGGTGCCGGTATTGCTATCTTTTCTGCGACGCAATTTAGAGCAGCACCGCTGGCGTTGACGCTTTGGTGGTATCTCAAGAGGTTCGTCCTCGACTGGATTCTTCTCATCATCGCCGTCGCCTTCTTTAGGTGTGGCTACCATGTACACGTGATACGTCTCCAACGTATCTATAATTTTTGATTGCTCCATGCTATATTATCTTCTATTTTGGACATTATTGGGCTTTATTATACACTTTTATATTATTTTTGGGACTAACCTATTAACCGGAGGCCCAGCCCAGAATTGCTGGTTTTTGCCTATTTCAGAGTTTCGCAGAAAAAGAATATCAAACTGAGTCCAAACGGAATGAAACCTTGGGGAACATGATTTTCGGAATGAACGTGATCCGGAGGACTTGGACCCTACGTCAAGAAATCAAACAGGAAGCCGAGAGGTAGGGGGCGCGCCTACCCCCCAGGCGCGCCCTCCACCCTTGTGGGCCCCACGTTGCTCCACCGACGTACTTCTTCCTCCTATATATACCTACGTACCCCCAAACTACCAGATACGGAGCCAAAAACCTAATTCCACCGCCGCAACCTTCTGTACCCGTGAGATCCCATCTTGGGGCCGGTTTCGGAGCTCCGCCGGAGGGGGCATCGATCACGGAGGGCTTCTACATCAACTCCATAGCCTCTCCGATGATGTGTGAGTAGTTTACCTCAGACCTCCGGTCTATAGCTATTAGCTAGATGGCTTCTTCTCTCTTTTTGGATCTCAATACAATGTTCTCCCCCTCTCTTGTGGAGATCTATTCGATGTAATCTTCTTTTGCGGTGTGTTTGTTGGGACCGATGAATTGTGGGTTTATGATCAAGTTTATCTATGAACAATATTTGAATCTTCTGAATTCTTTTATGTATGATTGGTTATCTTTGCAAGTCCCTTTGAATTATCAGTTTGGTTTGGCCTACTAGATTGATCTTTCTTGCAATGGGAGAAGTGCTTAGCTTTGGGTTCAATCTTGCGGTGTCCTTTCCCAGTGACAGTAGGGGCAGCAAGGCACGTATTGTATTGTTGCCATCGAGGATAACAAGATGGGGTTTATTTCATATTGCATGAGTTTATCCCTCTACATCATGTCATCTTGCTTAAAGCGTTACTCTGTTCTTATGAACTTAATACTCTAGATGCATGCTGGATATCGGTCGATGTGTGGACTAATAGTAGTAGATGCAGGTAGGAGTCGGTCTACTTGTCTCGGACGTGATGCCTATATACATGATCATACCTAGATATTCTCATAACTATGCTCAATTCTGTCAATTGCTCAACAATAATTTGTTCACCCACCGTAAATACTTATGATCTCGAGAGAAGCCACTAGTGAAACCTATGGCCCCCGGGTCTATTTTCCATCATATTAATCTTCCAACACTTAGCTATTTCCGTTGCCTTTTATTTTACTTTGCATCTTTATCATAAAAATACCAAAAATATTATCCTATCATATCTATCAGATCTCACTCTTGTAAGTGACCGTGTAGGGATTGACAACCCCTTATCGCGTTGGTTGCAAGGATTTATTTGTTTGTGTAGGTACGAGGGACTCGTGCGTGGCCTCCTACTGGATTGATACCTTGGTTCTCAAAAACTGAGGGAAATACTTACACTACTTTGCTGCATCACCCTTTCCTCTTCAAGGGAAAACCAACGCAGTGCTCAAGAGGTAGCAAGAAGGATTTCTGGCGCCGTTGCCGGGGAGTCTACGCAAAAGTCAACATACCAAGTACCCATCACAAACCCTTATCTCCCGCATTACATTATTTGCCATTTGCCTCTCGTTTTCCTCTCCCCCACTTCACCCGTGCCGTTTTATTCGCTCCCTCTCTTTTTCCTTTTGCCTCCCTCTTTCTTTTTGCTCCGTGAACTTTCTGCCGTTATGTCTGAAACTGGGGAAATTATTGTCAATAAGGATAATAATAATATCATGGAAAGTTCTGATGCTCCTGCTAAAGAATCCCCTACCTTACATACAAAAAAATTCCGAATTGGTAGTGGTAACATTATTGGAAAAGGAGTTATCCAAGATTTCTTTACTTGTGCCGGTGCTTTGCCTTTTATGGGTAGTTCTATTCTTCATAGAACTAGTAGTCTTGCGGACGCTATCGCCATGCTTTTATTTGAACTTGAAAGACAATTTATGCACATGCATCCCTGCATACAGAGGATTTTCCTAGAATTTTCTAACATTGAACATTCTTCTGTTAAGCGTGCCGCTACTATCTTTTTGGCTCATGAGTTCAGATTTATTATAAAAGAGGCCAAAGAAATCTTTGCGCATTATAGGGTGGACGCTGGACGTCCTCCCATAGAAACTATCTTATTTGATCAAGAGGAAATAATGCATTTTCAATCTCTAGATTATGTTGCTTTTAATGAAAACCTTAGAAAAAAGGTTCCTATCAATATTCTAGTTGATAGAATTTCTGAACTTAATGATGATTTTGTTATTCGAAATAATGAGCTAGGATATTCTCAGGAATATAGGCTCACCAAGTTTTGTCAAAAGAATGCCTATAATGATGAATTGGTTGTGCAATATGAAGGGCCGAAGGAGGAACCTATACCTCCTAAGGTTGATCTTGGGGATTTTTGTCCCATTAAATTTAGCCCTTTTGATTACTTTTGCTTGCCACAAAGAAAGCTTGCTGCCGAACGTAGAGAGTATGAAATGAGTTTTACTGATCTATCTTATTATTATGGCAGTACCTAGATCTATCCTTGCTTTTATGCCAAGCTAGGGGCGTTAAACGATAGCGCTTGTTGGGAGGCAACCCAATTTTATTTTTAGTTTTCTTTTGCTTTTTGTTTCTGTTTAGGAATAAATCTTTGATCTAGCCTCTGGTTAGATGTGTTTTTATGTTTTAATTAGTGTTTGTGCCAAGTTAAACCTATAGGATCTTCTTGGATGATAGTTATTTGATCTTGCTGTAATTTCCAGAAACTTTCTGTTCACCAAAACAATTGTTAAAAATCACCAGAAGGTGATAAAATATTGATTCCAAATGCTGCTGATCAATAAATAAATTGTCTAGGTCGTCCTATTTTGGCTGAATTTTTGGAGTTCCACTAGTAGAAAAAGAGGCTTCCATACGCCCCCATTAGTCCCCAAAACAATCGAACCGTGACAAAAGGGGTCTTTAGTCGCGGTTCGGGAGGAGACCCGCGACCAACTATCTGGGCCCAGCGCTCGGTCGACAGCTGGCGGACGGGAGGGGCTTTAGTCGCGGTTGGCCTGGCCAACCGGGACTAAAGGTCCCCGAAGGCCTTTAGTCGCGGTTGGCCAGGCCAACCGGGACTAAAGGCCCATCCCTATATATAGGACTCAGCTCACTTCACTTCACTCAGCTCACTTCACAATTTTCAGAAGGGGGTGGTGGGTTTGCTTTTGGTTCCTCCTATGCACACAAGGTGTTCGATGAAATGCCCGAGAGCCTGAAACAAACATGATATGAAGTGTCCGAGCCACACTTGAGCTTTCTCATTTATTTTTCCTCCGCGATCGCGGTTAGCAACTTGAACCTTTCATGTGTCATTGATAAAATATGCATGTGTGTAGTTCATTGTTTAATTTGTATTATTTCTAGCTAGTTAGTTTAACAAATGCATGATGGTTAATTATATACTTTATATAATAATAATGCAGATGAATCGGCAATGGATGTACGGTCCCCGACTCTCCGGCGAGTTCACTACGGGTTTGAAAGATTTCCTCGTAGTGGCAAATGCGAACAAGCAGCAAGGTTTTATTATCTGTCCATGTGCTGTCTGTAAGAATCAGAAGGGTTACTCCTCCTCAAGAGACGTTCACATGCACCTGCTTCGGCACGGTTTCATGCGAAGCTATAATTGTTGGACCAAGCATGGAGAAAGAGGGGTTAGAATGGAAGAAGATGAAGAAGGGGATGATATCGATGACAACTATCATGATCATTTCGGTGATACTTTCATGGAGGATGATGCTGAAGGTGGGGAAGGGTTAGGTGAAGGTGAAGAAGAGGCACATGATGAGCCCGCTGATGATCTTGGTCGGACCATTGCTGATGCACGGAGACGCTGCGAAACTGACAAGGATAGGGAGAATTTGGATCGCATGTTAGAGGATCACAAAAAGTCGTTGTATCCAGGATGCGATAATAGTCTGAAAAAGCTGGGCTGCACACTGGATTTGCTAAAATGGAAGGCACAGGAAGGTGTAGGTGACTCATCATTTGAAAATTTGCTGAAAATGTTGAAGAATATGTTTCCGAAGAATAACGAGTTGCCCGCCAGTACGTACGAAGCAAAGAAGGTTGTCTGCCCTCTAGGTTTAGAGGTTCTGAAGATACATGCATGCATTAACGACTGCATCCTCTACCGCGGTGAATACGAGAATTTGAATGAATGCCCTGTATGCACTGCATTGCGTTATAAGATCAGAGGCGATGACCCTGGTGACGATGTTGAGGGCGAGAAACCCAGGAAGAGGGTTCCCGCCAAGGTGATGTGGTATGCTCCTATAATACCACGGTTGAAACGTCTGTTCAGGAACAAAAAGCATGCCAAGTCGTTGCGATGGCACAAAGAGGACCGTAAGTCCGACGGGGAGTTGAGACACACCGCTGATGGAACGCAATGGAGAAAGATCGACAGAGTGTTCAAAGATTTTGCAGCTGACGCAAGGAACATAAGATTTGGTCTAAGTACTGATGGCATGAATCCTTTTGGCGAGCAGAGCTCCAGCCATAGCACCTGGCCCGTGACTCTATGCATCTACAACCTTCCTCCTTGGTTGTGCATGAAGCGGAAGTTCATTATGATGCCAGTGCTCATCCAAGGTCCAAAGCAACCCGGGAACGACATCGATGTGTACCTAAGGCCATTAGTTGATGAACTTTTACAGTTGTGGGCCAGACCTGGTGTACGTGTCTGGGATGAGCACAAAGGAGAGGAATTTGACCTACGAGCGTTGCTTTTTGTAACCATCAACGATTGGCCTGCTCTCAGTAACCTTTCGGGACAGACAAATAAGGGATACAATGCATGCACGCACTGCTTACATGAGACTGAAAGTGTACGTTTGGTTAATTGTAAGAAGAACGTGTACCTGGGTCATCGTCGATTTCTTCCCCGAAATCATAACGTAAGAAAGAAAGGCAAGCATTTCAACGGCAAGGCAGATCACCGGCCGAAGCCTGCGGAACGTACTGGTGCTGAGATATTTGATATGGTCAAGGATTTGAAAGTCATCTTTGGAAAGGGTCCTGGCGGACAATCAGTTCCGCGGGGAGTTGACGGGCACGCACCCATGTGGAAGAAGAAATCTATATTTTGGGAGCTAGAATATTGGAAAGTCCTAGATGTCCGCTCTGCAATCGACGTGATGCATGTTACGAAGAATATTTGCGTGAACCTGCTAAGCTTCTTGGGCGTGTATGGGAAGACAAATGATACAAAGGAAGCACGGCAGGACCAGCAACTTTTGAAAGACCCAGATGACCGGCATCCGGAATGGTTTCAAGGTCGTGCCAGCTACGCTCTTACCAAAGAAGAGAAGGTCATTTTTTTTGAATGCCTGAGCAGTATGAAGGTCCCGTCTGGCTTCTCGTCGAATATAAAGGGAATAATAAACATGGCGGAGAAAAAGTTCCAAAACCTGAAGTCTCACGACTGCCACGTGATTATGACGCAATTGCTTCCGATTGCTTTGAGGGGGCTCCTACCGGAAAATGTTCGAGTAGCCATTGTGAAGCTATGTGCATTCCTCAATGCAATCTCTCAGAAGGTAATCAATCCAGAAGATCTACCACGGTTACAGAACGATGTGGTCCAATGCCTTGTCAGTTTCGAGTTGGTGTTCCCACCATCCTTCTTCGATATTATGACGCACCTCCTGCTCCACCTAGTCGAAGAGATTTCCATTCTCGGTCCTGTATTTCTACACAATATGTTCCCCTTTGAGAGGTTCATGGGAGTATTAAAGAAATATGTTCGTAACCGTGCTAGGCCAGAAGGAAGCATCGTCAAGGGCTATGGAAATGAGGAGGTAATTGAGTTCTGTATTGACTATGTTCCTGACCTTAAGCCGATTGGTATTCCTCAATCGCGGCACGAGGGGAGACTAAGTGGAAAAGGCAAGATCGGAAGGAAATCCACGATATGTATGGACGGTCATTCTATGACTGAAGCACACCACACAGTTCTGCAAAATTCCAGCTTGGTGGCTCCGTACTTCGAGCAACACAAGAATATTTTACGCTCGGACAACCCGGGGAAGCCTGAATCCTGGATTAGAAAGGCCCACATGGAGACTTTCGGCAGTTGGTTGCGAAAACATTTAATGAATGACAATGATGTTGGAGATCAGCTGTACATGTTGGCCAAGAAACCATCTTCGACTATAACGATTTTCCAAGGGTACGAGATAAATGGGAATACATTTTACACCATCGCCCAAGATAAAAAGAGCACCAACCAAAACAGTGGTGTCCGCTTTGATGCAGCAACCGAGAATGGGCGAAAGGTCACATATTATGGTTACATAGAGGAGATATGGGAACTTGACTATGGACCCTCCTTTAAGGTCCCTTTGTTCCGGTGCAAATGGTTCAAGCTAACAGGAGGTGGGGTAAAGGTGGACGAGCAATACGGAATGACAATGGTGGATTTCAACAATCTTGGTTACCTTGACGAACCATTCGTCCTTGCCAAAGATGTCGCTCAGGTTTTTTATTTGAAGGACATGAGTAGCAAACCGAGGAAACGGAAAGATAAGAAAACGATCAGTACATCATGCGATGATCCAAAGCGCCACATTGTTCTTTCAGGGAAAAGAAACATCGTGGGAGTGGAGGACAAGACAAACATGTCAGAATATTATAATATGTTTGGTGAAATTCCGCCCTTCAAAGTGAACACTGACCCAAGCATTAAGTTAAATGATGAGGATGCTCCATGGATACGGCACAATCGTAAGCAAGCAGGGACACAAGGGAAGAATTGATGTGTAATAATTTATTGTACCAAACTTTGTTGAATGGATCATGTGAATTAAAACGTACGATGGCGAATCCGGATGATTTGTATTTGGTCGATGAACTGAATGATGTATCAAACCTTTTGTCAAACCTTCAAGGGATCGATGAACTGATTTTTTTTGATATATTATTTGTATTTTTAAGATTTTAAAATGAATTAGTTTTATTTTTCTGTTTTTTTGATATATAATTGTATTTTTAAGATTTTAAAATGAATTAGTTTTATTTTTCTGATTTTTTGATATATTATTTGTATTTTCAAGATTTTAAAATGAATTAGTTTTATTTTTCTGATTTTTTGATATATTATTTGTATTTTTAAGATTTTAAAATGAATTAGTTTTATTTTTCTGATTTTTTTGATATATAATTGTATTTTTAAGATTTTAAAATGAATTAGTTTTATTTTTCTGCTTTTTTGATATATAATTGTATTTTTAAGATTTTAAAATGAATTAGTTTTATTTTTTTGATTTTTTTGATATATAATTGTATTTCTAAGATTTTAAAATGAATTCGTTTTATTTTTCTGATTTTTTTGATATATTATTTGTATTTTCAAGATTTTAAAATGAATTAGTTTTATTTTTCTGATTTTTTTATATATTATTTGTATTTTTAAGATTTTAAAATGAATTAGTTTTATTTTTCTGATTTTTTTGATATATAATTGTATTTTTAAGATTTTAAAATGAATTAGTTTTATTTTTCTGATTCTTTTGATATATTATTTGTATTTTCAAGATTTTAAAATGAATTAGTTTTATTTTTCTGATTTTTTGATATATAATTGTATTTTTAAGATTTTAAAATGAATTAGTTTTATTTTATATGAAAAAGGACCTTTAGTCGCGGTTGGGGAGGCGGACCGCGACTCAAGGTGCCCTTCAGTCGCGGTTGGTGTCCCCAACCGCGACTAAAGGCTCTTTCTGCGCGGGAACGAAAGCGGCGCCAAAAACCTTTAGTCCCGGTTGGGGAGGCGGACCGCGACTAAAGGTATCCTTTAGTCGCGGTTGGTGTGGCCCACCGCGACTAAAGGGTACCTTTAGTCGCGGTCCGCCTCCCCAACCGGGACTAAAGCTCTGTCTATATATACAGCACTTAGCAGTTTCCGCCACCTCCCATTCCCCTCTCGACGCCGAAGCCCTGCCCCGACGCCGATCGACGCCGAAGCCCTGCCCCGACGCCGATCGACGCCGACGCCCTGCCCCCAGTGAGCTCCGCCGCCCCCCACTTCCCCTGCCCTGCGCGCCGCCGCCCCCGCCCCCAGTGAGCGCCGCCGCCGCCCCTGCCCTGCCCTAGCGCGCCGCCGCCGCCGCCGCCCCTGCCCTGCCCTGCCCCTGCCCGCCGCCCGCCGCCCCTGGCCCTGCCCCTGCCCCTGCCCGCCGCCCGCTGCCCCTGCCTGCCGTCCTCCGCCTCCCGCCGCCGGAAAAGGAAGAAGAAGAAAGAAAAAGGAAGAAGAAGGAAAATGTTAATGTTAAATGTTAAATGAAGAAAGAAACCAAAAAGAAAAAGGAAGAAGAAGAAAGCAAAAGGAATAAAAAGGAAGAAGAAGGAAAATGTTAATGTTAAATGAAGAAAGAAACCAAAAAGGAAGAAACAAAAAAGGAAGAAGAAACAAAAAAGGAAGAAGAAAGAAAAAAGGAAGAAAGTGTTAAATGTTAAATGAAGAAAAAAAGGAAGAAGAAAGAAACCAAATGAAAACCAAAAAGAAAAACAAAGAAAACAAAACAAAAGAAACCAATGCAAAAGAAACCAAAACAGAAGAAAAGGAAAAACAAAATAAGAAAATGTTAAATGTTAAATGTTAAATGAAGAAAAAAAGAAGAAAAATGGAAGAAGAAAGAAACCAAATGAAAACCAAAAAGAAAAACAAAGAAAACAAAACAAAAGAAACCAAAACAGAAGAAAAGGAAAAACAAAATAAGAAAATGTTAAATGTTAAATGTTAAATGAAGAAAAAAAGAAGAAAAAAGGAAGAAGAAAGAAACCAAATGAAAACCAAAAAGAAAAACAAAGAAAACAAAACAAAAGAAACCAATGCAAAAGAAACCAAAACAAAAGAAAAGGAAAAAAAATAAAAAAAGGAAGAAGAAAAGGAAGAAGAAAAGGAAGAAGAAAAGGAAAAAGAAAAGGAAAAACAAAATACTTGGCAGTGCTCAATAATCTTATTTTTTAATTCCTCCTCCTCTATGTCCCCTTAATCTTATTTTTTAATTCCTTTATACTTAAAGAATTTTTACTACATGCTGGAGTGACATATGGCGGACGATAGAGCCGAGCCGCTTAGGGATCCGGAGGCTGAACGTTATTTAATGGGCATCATCAACAACGAGATTCCTTATGTGCCGGGCTCAGAATATGAGCAAGAAGAGGATGTAGTCTCTTCTTTTCTGAACCTTGACGGTGATCAAGAAGGCGATAATCAAGAAGGTGAAGGAACGGACATTGTCGACGGAGGTCAACCGTCAACAAACGACGATCTCGAATTGCAAGTAGCAACCACCTCCGGCGAGGTATATATATACATTGAGCCTCTCGTGATACAAACTTACTGAAATGTGAATACATATGTATTAACGCGCGCGACTCTCTTTCTTTTTTTAGCCCTCGGCCGGATCGAGTACGACAAAGCGTGGCAAATCCAAGGCGATGAAAACAGGAGAAACATATGCCATTGAGTTTGTCAGTGAAACCGGCAAGCCCCTACAGCACACCTCAAAGTTTATCAACCAATGCGGAGTCGTTGTTAGAGACAACGTCCCGATCACCGTCCAGGAATGGAAGGAGCCAAAGAAGGCACGTCTTGGTTTCAGTTTTGTCGACAAGAGAACGAAAAAGGATTACTGGAGAAAGCTTATGGAACATTTCATTCTACCTCTGGAATACAACAAAGTCGATGAATTCGGTAATGAGGTTCCGGGTGGACGTGAGAGGAGGAGGCTAGTTAAAGAGTTCGCTCTTCAGAAGATGGGCGAAGCATTCCGGAACTTCAAGAAAAATTTAACCCGTGACTATGTCAACAAGGGCAAGACTCGGGATTTCAATGGACAACATGAGAAACTGAAAGATGATTGGCCAGAATTTGTGAGGCAAAAGCAATCGGAGCATTTCAAGGAAATATCAAAAAAAATAAGGATAATGCGAGTAAGAAAAAGTTCCATCAGAAGATGGACGAGGACCTGAGGGTGCGAGGAATCCCTCTAGGTACAGAGGGATGGGACCCAAGGGCCAAAAGCTGGTGGTACGGGCATGGGGGATCGCTAGACCCGGAGACAGGGGTGTGTGTTCACCGGAAGAAAAAGTTTGCTCCCACCCAAGCCCTTATTGACGCAATGACCCAAGCTCAAGAGGGCTTGATCAAGTTCAACAGAGAGAAAGACGCACTGACAACAGCCCTCGGGAATGATGAACACGGAGGAGGTGTACGAGGCAAAGGCAAAGTTCCGTGGAAAGTAGGGTTTTCCCAGGACAATGACCCGTACTGTTACAGAAGCCGTAAGAGAAAGACGGACCGGGATGCAGATCTTATGGCGAAGTTTGCATCGGAACTCCATGAGTTGAAGCAGACCGTGCATGAACTAGTAAAAGAAAAATCGGCTGCAGGGCCGCATGAAGATCATGAAGCGGATCGCGGAAGCCAGCAGCGGAGAAGCAGCGTGGCTTCCACGGATGCCCCGCCTGGTGCTAGTGCACCGATGATCGAGATTCGTGCACCGGAGCCTCACTACCCCGTGGATGATGTAAAGGAGATGAAAGAATGTGATCTGCATTATCCCGTGGGGAACGTTTCCACGAAGGTAGCTAGCGGCAGTGCTTTACCCTGTACACCTGGAGCACTCCACCACAACAACCCCATTGCATATGGCTATGCTCGTGTCACGGTGGAAGACATAGTCCAAGGGTTTGAGGACCTGGAGATTGACAAACCTACACCCGAAGGGGAGAGAAGACTTGGAGATGTCAAGCGCCAGATCATTCTATGGAAAAAGAAGTACATAGTGTTTCCAGGCGAGGCGCCAAGGCTAGCAAGTCCACCCCCCTCCGATGGTGGTGGTGGTGGTGGCGGTGGTGGCGGTGGTGGTGGTCGTGGTGGTTCACCTACACCTCCTTCACGCCATTCGACGCCGTCCCCCGATCCACAACCTCCGGCGGGTACGACGCCCCCCAATCCTCCTCCGGCGGGTACGACGCCCCCCAATCCACCTCCGGCGAAGAAGCAGAAGCAGGCGGACAGCAAGGAAACCCGCTCCTGGACTATTAACCCGGACCCTTATGTACCTAAGACCACAAGGGTACCGGAGCCATCACTGAAGCCTCTCCTCCCAAGGCCTTGGGAACTTAGTGAAGCTGAAACCAAATTGGCCGCGTCTGCTGATTATGAGAAATGGAAGGCGGATATGAAGGCGATAAAAGAGCCTGAGCCCAAGCAAGTATTCACTGAGAAGCAAAAGAAGTGGGCTAAGGATTTTTTGACGACACCGTCCCAAGCCGAGCTGAATATGCCTGACGACTATGGACATGAACTTCGTAGGCAAGCAAAAATATTGAAGGAGGAGAAAGAAGAAAGTAAAAAAAGCGGGAAACAAGTTGACCAGCTCGGGATGCAGAAGAAACAATCGATCCCCCCGCTCATAGTGAAAGCCGGTCCGGAAGAGGACCCCGAGATCATAGCAGCTGCGGCAGCACTTGGATTGACTGTAGCGAGTGCCATGAAACAAGCGTCCGAGATGGGTTTGACTCTTCGTGCCTTCTTAGGCCTTGAGGATGCGCCAGTATGTGAGATAGCATTACAATATGTGCGGAATGGGCCTCTCGTCGAGCCTGCGCGGGAAAAGAGTCTACCACCACAAATGCGAAATCTGCTACGTTGGTACAAGCAATTCATAACATGGGCCGACAAAGAATATGTTTATGCGGATGTTACAGAGGAGCATCACACCAAACGGTACTCTGTACAAGTTCATATGAGTGAATTGTTCCAGCTGTTCAATCTGCGCGACCTCGACAAATCTATGCTGAGTTGCTACGTTCTGTAAGTGATTTATTTCTACCTCATCTCGTTCTTCATTGCCTGCACTATATATATATATATATTGTCCTAACTATATTGTTGCGTACGCTATTATGCAGATTGAAGATTTGGGAATGCAAAATAAGAAACATCCATGATGTTGGGTTCATTGACCCACATATCGTTAATGGACATGTGTTACAAAATCACCCCGAAGACGTGGAGAAAGACTTGTACAAGTTTCTTAGAAAGCATCAACTCAAAAGTCATATTCTATTTCCTTACCATTTTGGGTGAGTGTTTCTCTCTTGTGCCCATTCTCTTTTGTTTACTCCATGCATGGTATGTCTAATCGATGAGTTATGCATGACTGTGCATGTAACGTGTCCGCAGGTTCCACTGGATTCTGCTAAATATTGAACTTCACACCTCCAGAGTTCTAATCATGGACTCTATGGATTCGGATCCAAAGCGTTGGGCCGACATGAGAAAAATGCTGCAAAAGTAATTATTTTCAATCATTTGAGCTCTATATCGATCGGTCTCTTTCGTTCATTTCCTAATATCAAGTAACTAATAACTCCCTTGTTCATTTAATTTTCTTTGCCCTGTAGGGTTTGGAGACGGTTCTCAGAAGAAATTGTCGGTGAATTCAAACATGAGCTAGATTTTAGAAGGTTAGTTAATGTGGATAAGCAGCCACCGGGGACCAATCTATGTGGATACTATGTTTGTGAGAACATCCGGAGACACACCTCTGAGCGGAAGGCATCGGATAGCGTGCGGAACGCGACGGATAACTTGCGGAGGAGGCTTAGTCCAGAAGCTCGCTTCCGACCAATTCAAGAAGAATTAGCAGGATTTTTCATGAGGGAAGTCATCAATCCTAAAGGAGAACACTATACCGAGGACGAAGAAATTTATATGCATACCCGAGATTGAAACTTGTTCGAAGTTGTATATGGTCATCCATCCTAATTGTGTATGGAAACTTGTTCGAAGTTGTATATGGTCACCCGAGATTGAATATATATTATATATTCCTCTTGAATTCTTCTTGTTTGAAATTTCATATGCATGTATATAGTAGCGTAGAATATGTGTACTGAAACTTCATCAAAATTAAAATAAAACACAAAATAAAATATAAAAGAAATAAAACACTACAAATTAAAAAGAAACCAGGTTTAGGGGGGCTAAAACCCTAAACCTGCGGAGGAGGCCTTTAGTCCCAGTTAGCCACGAGAACCGGGACTAAAGGTCCTCCGCCCCGACGAACCCCTGGCGCCCACGTGGACGGGCCTTTAGTCCCGGTTAGCCACGAGAACCGGGACTAAAGCCTTTAGTCGCGGTTCGTAAGAGGCGCGACTAAAGGGGGGGTCTTTAGTCGCGCATATTTAGTCCCGGTTGCACAGCCGGGACTAAAGGCCTTTGCGAACCGGGACTAAAGGGCTTTTTTCTACCAGTGTTCCAGAAGTTTGCGTTAGTTACAGATTACTACAGACTGTTCTGTTTTTGACAGATTCTGTTTTTCGTGTGTTGTTTGCTTATTTTGATGAATCTATGGCTAGTAAAATAGTTTATAAACCATAGAGAAGTTGAAATACAGTAGGTTTAACACCAATATAAATAAATAATGAGTTCATTACAGTACCTTGAAGTGGTCTTTTGTTTTCTTTCGCTAACGGAGCTCACGAGATTTTCTGTTGAGTTTTGTGTTGTGAAGTTTTCAAGTTTTGGGTGAAAGATTTGATGGATTATGGAACAAGGAGTGGTAAGAGCCTAAGCTTGGGGATGCCCATTGCACCCCCAAGATAATATAAGGACACCTAAAAGCCAAAGCTTGGGGATGCCCCGGAAGGCATCCCCTCTTTCGTCTACTTCCATCGGTAACTTTACTTGGAGCTATATTTTTATTCACCACATGATATGTGTTTTGCTTGGAGCGTCTTGTATGATTTGAGTCTTTGCTTTTTAGTTTACCACAATCATCTTTGCTGTACACACCTTTTGAGAGAGACACACATGATTCGGAAATTATTAGAATACTCTATGTGCTTCACTTATATCTTTTGAGTTATATAGTTTTTGCTCTAGTACTTCACTTATATCTTTTTAGAGCACGGTGGTGGATTTGTTTTATAGAAACTATTGATCTCTCATGCTTCACTTAGATTATTTTGAGAATCTTAAATAGCTTGGTAATTTTCTTAAATAATCCTAATATGCTAGGTATTCAAGTCTAGTAAAAACTTTCTTATGAGTGTGTTGAATACTAAGAGAAGTTTGATGCTTGATGATTGTTTTGAGATATGGAGATAGTGATATCAAAGTTGTGCTAGTTGAGTAGTTTTGAATTTGAGAAATACTTGTGTTGAAGTTTGCAAGTCCCGTAGCATGCACGTATGGTAAACGTTATGTAACAAATTTGAAACATGAGGTGTTCTTTGATTGTCCTCCTTATGAGTGGCGGTCGGGGACGAGCGTTGGTCTTTTGCTACCAATCTATCCCCCTAGGAGCATGCGCGTAGTGGTTGGTTTTTGATGACTTGTAGATTTTTGCAATAAGTATGTGAGTTCTTTATGACTAACGTTGATTCCATGGATTATACGCACTCTCACCTTTCCATCATTGCTAGCCTCTTCGGTACCATGCATTGCCCTTTCTCACATTGAGAGTTGGTGCAAACTTCGCCGGTGCATCCAAACCCCGTGATATGATACGCTCTTTCACACATAAACCTCCTTATATCTTCCTCAAAACAGCCACCATACCTACCTATTATGGCATTTCCATAGCCATTCCGAGATATATTGCCATGCAACTTTCCACCATTCCGTTTATCATGACACATTCATCATTGCCATATTGCTTAGCATGGTCATGTAGTTGACATAGTATTTCTGGCAAAGCCATCGTTCATAATTCTTTCATACATGTCACTCTTGGTTCATTGCATATCCCGGTACACCGCCGGAGGCATTCATATAGAGTCATACTTTGTTCTAGTATCGAGTTGTAATCTTTGAGTTGTAAATAAATAGAAGTGTGATGATCATCATTAATAGAGCATTGTCCCAAAAAAAGAGAAAGGCCAAATAAAAAATAGGAAGGCCGAAAAAAGAAATAAAAAGGGACAATGCTACTATCATTTTTTCCACACTTGTGCTTCAAAGTAGCACCATAATCTTCATGATAGAGAGTCTCTTGTTTTGTCACTTTCATATACTAGTGGGAATTTTTCATTATAGAACTTGGCTTGTATATTCCAACAATGGGCCTCCTCAAGTGCCCTAGGTCTTCGTGAGCAAGCAAGTTGGATGCACACCCACTTAGTTTCTTTTGCTGAGCTTTCATATATTTATAGCTCTAGTGCATCTGTTGCATGGCAATCCCTAATCCTTGCATTAACGTCAATCGATGGGCATCTCCGAAGCTCATTG
This sequence comes from Triticum aestivum, assembly GCF_018294505.1. NCBI lineage: Eukaryota > Viridiplantae > Streptophyta > Magnoliopsida > Poales > Poaceae > Triticum > Triticum aestivum. The sequence goes on from NC_057814.1 coordinate 146,428,978, forward strand.
ATTAGCCTACACCCACTTAGTTTCTTTTGCTGACCTTTCATATATTTATAGCTCTAGTGCATCCGTTGCATGGCAATCCCTACTCCTTGCATTAACGTCAATCGATGGGCATCTCCATAGCTCATTGATTAGCCTCGTTGATGTGAGACTTTCTCCTTTTGTGTCTTCTCCACATAACCCCCATCATTATATTCTATTTCACCCATAGTGCTATATCCATGGCTCACGCTCATGTATTGCGTGAAGGTTGAAAAAGTTTGAGATTACTAAAGTATGAAACAATTTCTTGGCTTGTCATTGGGGTTTTGCATGATGAGAGCATTCTTGTGTGACGAAAATGGAGCATGACTAGACTATATGATTTTGTAGGGATGAACTTTCTTTGGCCATGTTATTTTGAGAAGACATAATTGCTTAGTTAGTATGCTTGAAGTATTATTATTTTTATGTCAATATTGAACTTTTATCTTGAATCTTTCGGATCTGAATATTCATACCACAATTAAGAAGAATTACATTGAAATTATGCCAAGTACCATTCCACATCAAAAATTCTGTTTTTATCATTTACCTACTCGAGGATGAGCAGGAATTAAGCTAGGGGATGCTTGATACGTCTCCAATGTATCTATAATTTTTTATTGCTCCATGCTATATTATCTTCTGTTTTGGACATTATTGGGCTTATTATACACTTTTATATTATTTTTGGGACTAACCTATTAACCGGAGGCCTAGCCCAGAATTGCTGGTTTTTGCCTATTTCAGAGTTTCGTAGAAAAAGAATATCAAACGGAGTCCAAACGAAATGAAACCTTCGGGAACGTGATTTTCGGAACGAACGTGATCCATAGGACTTGGACCCTACGTCAAGAAATCAAACAGGAAGCCACGAGCTAGGGGTGCGCGCCTACCCCCCCAGGCGCGCCCTCCACCCTCGTCGGCCCCACGTTGCTCCACCGACGTACTTCTTCCTCCTATATATACCTACGTACCCCCAAACTACCAGATACGGAGCCAAAAACCTAATTCCACCGCCGCAACCTTCTGTACCCGTGAGATCCCATCTTGGGGCCTGTTCCAGAGCTCCGCCGGAGGGGGCATCAATCACGGAGGGCTTCTACATGAACACCATAGCCTCTCCGATGATGTGTGAGTAGTTTACCTCAGACCTTCGGGTCCATAGTTATTAGCTAGATGGCCTCTTCTCTCTTTTTGGATCTCAATACAATGTTCTCCCCCTCTCTTGTGGAGATCTATTCGATGTAATCTTCTTTTGCGGTGTGTTTGTTGAGACCGATGAATTGTGGGTTTATGATCAAGTTTATCTATGAACAATATTTGAATCTTCTGAATTCTTTTATGTATGATTGGTTATCTTTGCAAGTCTCTTCGAATTATCAGTTTGGTTTGGCCTACTAGATTGATCTTTCTTGCAATGGGAGAAGTGCTTAGCTTTGGGTTCATCTTGCGATGTCCTTTCTCAGTGACAGTAGGGGCAGCAAGGCACGTATTGTATTGTTGCCATCGAGGATAACAAGATGGGGTTTATTTCATATTGCATGAGTTTATCCCTCTACATCATGTCATCTTGCTTAAAGCGGTACTCTGTTCTTATGAACTTAATACTCTAGATGCATGCTGGATAGCGGTCGATGTGTGGAGTAATAGTAGTAGATGCATGCAGGAGTCGGTCTACTTGTCTCGAACGTGATGCCTATATACATGATCATACCTAGATATTCTCATAACTATGCTCAATTCTGTCAATTGCTCAACAGTAATTTGTTCACCCACCGTAAATACTTATGCTCTCGAGAGAAGCCACTAGTGAAACCTATGGCCCTCGGGTCTATTTTTCATCATATTAATCTTCCAACACTTAGCTATTTCCGTTGCCTTTTATTTTGCTTTTATTTTACTTTGCATCTTTATCATAAAAATACCAAAAATATTATCCTATCATATCTATCAGATCTCACTCTCGTAAGTGACCATGTAGGGATTGACAACCCCTTATCGCGTTGGTTGCGAGGATTTATTTGTTTGTGTAGGTACGAGGGACTCTTGCGTGGCCTCCTACTGGATTGATACCTTGGTTCTCAAAAACTGAGGGAAATACTTACGCTACTTCGCTGCATCACCCTTTACTCTTCAAGGGAAAATGAACGTAGTGCTCAAGAGGTAGCAACACGTCATATAAGGAAGTTGCCGTCCAGCGTCCGGTGAACGGCGGGTCTTAGGCCTGATCCTCTCTGGCATCGTCGTCCATACCGTCGATGTCTTCAGAGGCGTAATCGAGCATGTCGGTTAAATCCTTGATAGTGGCTATGAAGTGGGTGGTGGGTGGGAAGTAAAATTCCCTGCTTTCAGCCCCTAGTCTGGGCTAGGCGCAGTTCTAAAGCGATTCCTCTGTGATGGCGAGGGATCGCATTAAGTCCGAAGCCTCGTTTAAGAGCAAGGTTTGGACGGGGAAGCGAGAGTCCGTGGAGTTGGGCGGGACAGAAGTTCCCTGGCCGAGCTCACATGACGCGGACTTCGAGGGTTCAGAGTTAGTATCCGTAGAAGGTTCCTGCTTTATGATGATAGAGGGAGCCTGACATAACTCCGGTCCTCCTGGTGATGCTATCCCCTCTGGTTCTCCAGTATCGAGCCCTATAGCTGCAGAGAGTCCGGCGGGATCTAAACTCCCGTCTTCGGACCTGGTGACGTGCTCCGGATCTAAGGCCAGAGCGGTGGTTGGGGCCGCGAACCCCAGGAAGATCAAGTCTCCTCGGATATCAGCGACATAGTTGAGATTTCCAAAACTGATCTGATGACCAGGGGCGTAGCTGTCAATCTGTTCTAGGTGGCAACCGAGTTGGCCCGTAGTGCGAAGCCGCTGAATACAAAAATTTGGCCGGGGAGAAAAATCTCCTTCGCGACAGCATTGTTGTAGATGATCGATGGAGTCGTCGAGCCTTTCGATGACGGCATAGCGGGACTCTCAATGAAAGCACCAATGTCGGTGTCAAAACCGGCAGATCTCGGGTAGGGGGTCCCAAACTGTGCGTCTAAGGATCGAAGGTAACATGAGACAGGGACACGATGTTTACCCAGGTTCGAACCCTCTTAATGGAGGTAATACCCTACTTCCTGTTTGATTGACTTTGATGAGTATAGGGGTTACGAGAGTTGATCTACCTCGAGATCGTAATGGCTAAACCCTAGACGTCTAGCCTGTATGGTTATGATTGCCTCTACGGACTAAACCCTCCGGTTTATATAGACACCGGAGGGGCCTCGGGTTTTACAGAGTCGGTTTACAGAGAAAGGAATCTTCATATCCGAACGCCGAGCTTGCGATCCACGCAAAGGAGAGTCCCATCCGGACACGAGGGAAAGCCTTCCGTCCTGTATCTTCACGGCCCATCAGTCCGGCCCACGCCACATAGCCCGGACGCTCGGGCAGCCCCTAATCCAGGACTCCCTCACCCTTGATGAACATGATGCTTGCTATTCTTGTGGCCATGATGCCAATATTTATGGAGATGGTTTTGCTATAGTTCCTTATGTTAAACATGAGATTATGGCTATTGCACCTATACTTGATAGTTCCTTGAATCAAAAGCATGATTGCAATGATGTTATTATAAATTCTATTGATGTCAATTGTGCTAATAATTTGCAAAACCCTAAGCTTTGGGATGCTAATTTTGCTATGTCCACTACTTATGTAATGATCATGATTGGGGTGATTCTTCTTATGATCTTGAAAATTTATTTATGCCCCATGATGAATATGAAATTGATAATAATTTTTGCAATATTATAGGAAGTGGGTTTGGAAGAGTGTCAACTGTAGGTAATAAATCTTTTGACTGGAAACTGTGATGCAACAGCCCCATAGTGCTTTATTAAAACCCAACCAACAAAATACAAAAGGTCCTAGTAACAAAATAAAAGCTAGAAGAAAGCTACTTACCTATGAGCCTATGTACATATTTACATGCAAAATTACACATTAATAGGAGTATTGGAAAGCCAAGTAGGGCAAATAATTAATCCAATGTAACAACATAGGCTTCAGGTTGGGCTTGAATCTGTGGGACAACAGAGTAATATCATGGATAAAGCTCCTCTTCCATGCTGAAAAGTTGTGTCCTCATTTCTGAAAATTCTTCCATTTCTTAGCAACCAGATGTTCCATGCAGCCAGATAAACCACCTCTTTAAAGAAAGTTTGGCCAAAACTTTGCCTTGCAGCAACCAAACACTCTGTGGGAGACAGACCAGCTAGCCATTGTATTTGCAAATAGTTCCAGATCCTTGTACTGAATTGACAAGTGAAGAAAAGGTGATCTCTGTCCTCATGAGTTTGGGCATGGCACAAAGGGCATGTGTTATCCTCCTGAGGTGACCTCAAGTGCCTCCTAACCAATAAATCTCTGGTGTTGAGTCCGTCATTGATCATTAGCCACACAAACACTTTGATCTTCATTGTTGACCTACTTTCCCAAATCCATTTAGCCGGCGCATTAGTAGGGAGGTGAGCATGCATCATTGTATAGTAGCTCTTGGCAGAGAATTTCCCTTTGCCAGTTGTCCAAGACCAAAAATCATTGATGCTCTCATCTGCATTTAGTTCCAGAAGACCACTCTGCATAGTAATCATCTCTTCCATTGCTTCTGGCGACAAGGGTAGATGAAAGAGTTCAGACATATCCAGAGTATTAATAGCATCTCTCACAGATATCTTGTCATCAATGGCAAAAGAGAAAAGCCTGGGACACCTCTCCCTGAGAGGAACAGATGATCCTATAAATATCCAAGCATCAAACCAGAACAGAGCAGAATCTCCCATGTTCATAGTAACCACATAATGCAACCTGAAAGCTTCATTGATTTTGATGATATCCCTCCACCAATAAGAACCACGTAACACTGTTCCATGGGGCAAAAATCCATCATAATAAGTGCTCCAAATGAGGGAGACCCAAGGAATGTCTGCTTTGTTATAGAACTTATACATATGCTTGGTGAGCAGAGCTCTATTCTGGATGTTAAGATTAACAATTCTCATGCCTCCTTTGTCTTTAGGTCTGCAAACCAAATGCCATGCTACTAATGACTGTGTGGGAGTAGCAGAGTTGCCTCTCCATAACCATTGCCTCATAATTCTTTCAATTTGCTTCATGATACCAGCTGGCAGGCATAAACTGCAGAGAAAATATATGGGCAAGGAAGACAGAACTGATTGTAGCAATTGCAATCTAGCCCCTTGATTCAGAAGGCATGAACTAGCAGACATCCTTCTTTTAACTCTATGTAATAATGATCCCACTACTTTGGAGATTGATCAACCTTATGAAAATTTTGATAAAAGTGGGCTTGAAGAGCTCATGACTTTAGTTAATGATATTCCCACTATTTTGGAAGAGTGCCAACTTCGCATGCATGTGGATCATGAAGAGAAAATTTTATGTGATAGCTATATTGTTGAATTTGATTATGATCCTACATGTAATTATCATGAGAGAGGAAAATATAGTTGTAGAAATTTTCATGTTACTAAATTACCTCTCGTGATGTTGAGATTGCTATTGTTTCTTTCTCCTTCCTTGCTTATGCTAGTTTTTGCTTGTCTTGATAATTTGTTTGCTTACAAAATGCCTATGCATAGGAAGTATGTTGGAATTAAACTAGTTTTTCACATGCTACATGATGCTCTATTCGTGTTTCAATTGCTATCTTTCATGTGAGCATCATCAAAATTAGCAATGCCTAGCTAAAAGGCTTTAAAGAAAAGCGCTTGTTGGGAGACAACCCAATATTTTTTATTTTCTGTTTTTATGAGAATACACATTATTACCTCTATAGTAATTGTGTTTTGGGGTTTTAATAGGTGTTTGTGCCAAGTAAGACCTTTGGGATGGCTTACGGTGATAGTTGATTTGATCTTGTTGAAAAACAGAAACTTTTGCGCCTAGTCACTAAATTGTTAAAAATCACAGAAGCGTGATAAAATACTGATTCTTTTTGAACAAGATTTATATACAGATTGCCTCTGTTATCCTAATTTGTCAGAATTTTTGGAGTTATAGAAGTATTCGAAGTTTACAGATTGCTACAGACTGTTCTGTTTTTGACAGATTCTGTTTTCTATGTGTTGTTTGCTTATTTTGATGAATGTATGGGTAGTATCGGGGGGTATGAACCATGGAGAAGTTGGAATACAGTAGATATTACACCAATATAAATAAATAATGAGTTCACAACAGTACCAAACGTGGTGATTTTTTTATACTAACGGATCTCATGAGTTTTCTGTTGAGTTTTCTGTTTTGAAGTTTCAAGTTTTGGGTAAAGATTTGATGGACTATGGAATAAGGAGTGGCAAAAGCCTAAGCTTGGGGAAGCCCAAGGCACCCCAAGGTAATATCCAAGGACAACCAATTAGCATCTAAGCTTGGGGATGCCCAAGGTAATATCCAAGGACAACCAAGCATCTAAGCTTGGGGATGCCCCGGAAGGCATCCCCTCTTTCGTCTTCGTCTATCGGTAAATTTACTTGAGGCTATATTTTTAGTCACCACATGATATGTGTTTTGCTTGGAGCGTCTTGTATGATATGAGTCTTTGCTTTTTAGTTTGCCACAATCATCCTTGTTGTACACACCTTTTGAGAAGGACACACATGAATCATGATTTATTAGAATACTCTATGTGCTTCACTTATATCTTTTGAGCTAGGAAATTTTGCTCTAGTGCTTCACTTATATCTTTTTAGAGCACGACAGTGGCTTTATATTATAGAAATTGTTGATCTGTCTTTCTTCACTTATATTATTTTGAGAGTCTCCCTAAACAGCATTGTAACTTGCTTTGGTTATGTATTTAGTCCTAATATGATGGACATCCAAGAGGGTTATAATAAAAACTTTCATATAAAGTGCATTGAATACTATGTGAAGTTGATTCCTTATGATTGTTGAGATATAAAGATGGTGATATTAGAGTCATGCTAGTGAGTAATTGTGGATTGGTAGAAATACTTGTGTTAAAGTTTGTGATTCCTGTAGCATGCACGTATGGTGATGAAGTTGGAGCATGATTTATTTATTTATTGTCTTCCTTATGAGTGGCAGTCGGGGACGAGCGATGGTCTTTTCCTACCAATCTATCCCCCTAGGAGCATACGTCTAATACTTTGTTTCGATAGCTAATAGACTTTTGCAATAAGTATGTGAGTTCTTTATGACTAATGTTGAGTCCACGGATTATACGCACTCTCACCCTTCCACCATTGCTAGCCTCTCTAGTACCGTGCAACTTTCGCTGGTGCATTACACCCACCATATACCCTCCTCAAAACAGCCACCATACCTACCTATTATGGCATTTCCATAGCCATTCCGAGATATATTGCCATGCAACTTCCACCGTTCCATTTTATTATGACATGCTCCATCATTGTCATATTGCTTTGCATGATCATGTAGTTCACATCGTATTTGTGGAAAAGCCACCATTCATATTTTTTATACAGGTCACTCTTGAGTAATTGCACATCCAGGTACACCATCGGAGGCATTCATATAGAGTCATATTTTGTTCTAAGTATCGAGTTGTACTTCTTGAGTTATAAGTAAATAAAAGTGCGATGATCATCATTATTAGAGCATTGTCCCATGTGAGGAAAGGATGATGTAGGCTATGATTCCCCCACAAGTCGGGATGAGACTCCAGACGAAAAAGAAAAAAAAAAGAGAAAAGAAAAAACAGAGGCCAAAGAGCCCAAAATAAAATGAGAGTAAAGAGAGAAGGGGCAATGTTACTATCTTTTTTCCACACTTGTGCTTCAAAGTAGCACCATGATCTTCATGATAGAGAGTCTCGTATGTTGTCACATTCATATACTCATGGGAATTTTTCATTATCGAACTTGTCTTGTATATTCCAATGATGGGCTTCCTCAAATTGCCCTAGGTCTTCGTGAGAAAGCGAGTTGGATGCACACCCACTTAGTTTCTTTTTGAGCTTTCATACACTTATAGCTCTAGTGCATCCGTTGCATGGCAATCCCTACTCACTCACATTGATATCTATTGATGGGCATCTCCATAGCCCGTTGATACGCCTAGTTGATGTGAGACTATCTCCTTCTTTTTGTTTTCTCCACAAACACCATATTCTATTCCACCTATAGTGCTATATCCATGGCTCACGCTCATGTATTGCGTGAAAATTGAAAAAGTTTGAAAACATCAAAAGTATGAAACAATTTCCTGGCTTGTCATCGGGGTTGTGCGTGATTTAATACTTTGTGTGATGAAGCTGGAGCATAGCCCACTACAAAAAAATACACTTCCGTGATGATACGTGTTTGTCACAGTAGGTCGCATTTTTTGTCATGCATGTACATCCATTACAATTTTATGACAGAATCAAGATAGTCATACATGTGCTGTCGTAGAAGTGTTCCATGACATTACCAAAATTATCATCACGGAAGTGTCCACTTCCATGACGATAAATCACGCGTCACAGAAGTGCTTTCGTCAAGGGTGACCGACACGTGGCATCCACCGTAACGGAACGCCGTTAAGCTATCGGGTCCGATTTTATATCCGATAACCCGTTAACAGCCCCGACCAATGGGGATTTTCCACGTGTAAAATCATCATTGGCTGGAGGAAACACGTGTCGGCTCACCGTTGGGACAGATGTCATCCACTCATTGGACCCAATGCGCCTATGATACGTCGACACGTGGCACGGCCCAACAGAGGCCCATATAGGTTAAAAAGGCCGGCCCAATCAAAGGCACGTAGTACTTACTCAGGTACTAGTGGGCCAGCCCAATAATGGCCTGCTTATTAAAGGCCCATTTACGGCCCGAAGCCAGATCTGGCACGTTAACTATTCACCGAATATTTGGGCCCATTTACGGCCCAAAGCCAGATCTGACCCATTAATTGTTCGTCGAATATTTGGGCCCAATTACAGCCCAGTGACTTTCGGCCTGTTAGAGGCCCGATGTAGACATGGGCCCATTTCAGCCCGGTGTGACTTTCGGCCTGGGAATCGCCCGTGCTGCCCATGGGCCATATATGGTCCGGCGGGACATCGGGCCCACTAACGGCCCGTGATAAAGGTGGCAACAATTAAGCCGAACGTGACTTTGGGCCTATTAAAGGCATGTCGCATAATTCGGCCCGTTGATGTCTGTACTAAGCTTTCGGCCTCTTAAAGGCCCATGATATCAGTGGGCCAACTAAGGCCTGAGATATGTTTCGGCCTAGTAACTGCCCGTGATATAACTGGGCCCAAAAAGGCCTGGTTTACATTTCAGCCTGCTGAAGGCCCGTCGACGACTAGTGAAAATTGAGGCCCAATATGCATTTCAGCCTGCTAAAGTCCCATGGTTTCATCTGGGCCGTAACAGGCCAGTACAATATTCAGCCTGTTAATGGCCCAACGCTACCTGGGCCAAACTAAGCGCTGGGTCCACAAAAGGCCCAACTAAAATATAGGCCAGTGTAAGTTGTGGGCCTCACGCAAAGTGTGAAGGCCCCAATCATTCGGGCCCAAGAATGATGCAGGCTGGCCCAATTGTGGCCCGCTAACCACCAGGCCCGTTAGAGGCGAATGTTTCGGCCCGGTCGACTACATCTGATTTTTTTCCAGATAGCGAATGATGGCAGTAACTAGTAGGAATTAAGAACAAACCTACTCTATACAATAAAGAAATTACGGCATAGTAACTAAGAATACACCTACACTATACAATAAAGGATTTATGGTATATTACATCCACTGGGCATCGAAGTTCGCCACTAGTGATCATAAAGCACAACGAAGAAGCAGATTACAAAAACTGGGCACCATTGCAGCGTAACAAAATAATACTGAACTGAGACCACTTCCAAGACAGTTCAAGAAAGGTTAGCCTTGCGCGGGAACTGCTGCGCAAGCTGCTGAGCAAGGCTGTGAGACCGACCTAGCATGTCGGTCATAGCTTCCAGGTGTAGCTGTTTAGCGATGAGGTTCTCATTGGTGTTCTCCGCAATCTTTCTTAGAGATAGGACTTCAAGTCGAAGTTGAGTTGCAGAATGCCTTTCTGCTAGAACTTGGGACTGAAGAAGTCGAACTGATTCAGACAACGAATTTTGTGAGCTTGTCTGACTACTAGTCTCAAGTAACTTGAACACTGCATCAAGACAAGACTTTGGGGTTGTCTCGCTATCTTCAAGATGTTTTGCCTTCTTTGCTGCAATATATGTTGGGTTGTCGCACAGCCTTCAACAGACTTGTGCATGCCATCAGGCATATCACCCTGAAACAAAGCAGAGAGATGACAGGTTTTGCACGTGTATAAACAAAGATGATAACTGTGCTGTCAATTCCATCCAATTTCAAATTAGAAAATAAAGAGTAAGTTCAAAATATCAATAGCATAATTTGGCATTGTTCATAATGCGGGGAGCTTCACCACACTACTGGATTACCATGTCAATAGAACAAGCATAGATGAAGGGCATAGAAAATCATTGTATCTATTTTGGTTAATGTGCATGGCATGTTGTTCATATCATCGGCCACATCAGTAAGATAAAACAGGAGATGACAAGGTGCAAACGTGGGCTGCTTCACCACACACTGGATTATAGATCCACTAAAACAAGCATACATATAGGGAGTATTGAGTAATGTGCATGGTATGAATAAGGAATTTGGTTTTATAAGTAAAACTTAGAACTTACGGTTCTTGCGAACATGCATTTTGGTAGAAACAGCAAACTAAACAGCAAACGATAGGGAGTATGAGCAAATTAAACAGCAGTTGAGGATAAAGGCTTTAGAAGGACTGACTTACATTAACAGTTAACACCGGCTTTATAATGCCCTTCTAACTCAAGAATTTCAGCACAGAATCTTCTTCATAAGCATTGCATGTACTCTACATTTTGTAGAGAGTAATTATAGATATGATAATACTGCAAGGGATAGAGGATAATGAAGATAAGATGCAGATTGATGCTACATAATCAACTACCAATCCCTAGAAGTACAAGCATTACAGGACAAAATGTACTGACAAGAGGAATGGGCTACACTTCTGCACTGGCATTGTCTGTGTATTCTACTTTTTGGTAAGATTAAATATAGATCTGATCCTTTTTAGTAAATGGTGGGCGAGGGAGATAAGATGCAGAATGCTACAAAATGAACCAATCCCTCTTCCCATAATACAAGAGTGTTTTGAACACTGGTGTACTGTACAAAACGTTCTTATATTATGGGACGGAGGGAGTAGCTGTTAATGTAAGTACAGTCATAGACGACGTTCAGTCCTTACAAGAGGACTGCGGAGCTAAACCTCTTCAAAAGCATTGGGTTGATTCTAAATTTATGTAAGAGTCCATACGGATCTTATAATGTCCACCAAATGGACGATAACGAGGCTAACATGTGCAGTGATGCTACATAATCAAACAGCTATGAAAGTAAGTATGGTCATACAGGGCAAGATGTACTCACAAGAGCAATGCAGTGTGCAGTATAGTTGCGAGATTCTGTGGTCCCTTGAGAACGAATGTTCTTCTGCTAACAGTTTTCGTACAAGTGAGACGTTAAGGCAAATGCAGAAATGTAGTTAAAATTGTGATGTGATATCATAGATAGTACCTTACGCTGCAGCCGAGACCAATGTGTAACAAGATTATTCCAGTCACCGTCGGATAAATGTAGCACCGGAGACTTTTCAGAAATTTCGTTAGAGGCTTGCCATCGAAGTGCGCTTGCCTCAGGTAGGAACGATACTTCATCAACGAGTGCTTGAAAAGCGCAACCAACCCTTGCTCATCTTCACAATCCAATTTGGTCCTCCCCTATTTAAAAGAATGAAATCTTGTGTCTTCTGTCAGCAGAAACATACGCAGTAATGACCATAAATAACATTAGTACATTACTTACGCGTAAGTTGCAGAGGAAGACTGGAAATTGTTCTGTGTCTGCGGTATAATCTTTCCATGAAGGAAAGATGCGCACAAAGTTCCTAACAACAATATAAGCTTTGTCTTCTAAACTGGGAAGAAATGGAAGAGGGGTCCTATTTGCTGCAATTAGGGCTCTCTCTAGTTCGAAAAGGGATTTGGCAACTGGATTTCGTGTACTCTTTGCTGGAATGGGGGTTTTGCGTCGTAGAGCTGGTGCTATGTCAACTGGCATAATCATAATGTTTGCTGCAGTTGGGGTCTGCTTTGGAGCATCAGAAATGACCAGTGTAGTAGGGCTAGAGTCTGCTAGAGTTGGGGTGTTTTGTGGGTCAGGTGATATTGCAACTACACCTAATGGGCTATTTGATTTATCAGGTGCCACTACCTTTTCCAAATACTTTGCTTGTGCTCCTCCATGATCAGCAATCGCCCTCTTCCTTTTGAACGTCTGATACACAAGAGCATCATTTGAATGGATAAATATGGTATGATGACAGGTGGAATATGTACTGAAAATGGATAGGCAGGCCGTATTCACATACACGATGTGTAAACTAAGCTAATGGCAGTTCAACAAAGTAGAAGCAATGCAAAGCATCCGTTGCAAGATATGTGCGACAAATATAACCTTGGAAAGTTAGAGCAAGCACCTTGATGGGTGAATAAGATAGGGCATCTTCCTCTGACTCCTCCACTAGGGAGCTACATTGACTTAGGTCTCCCTCTAGCTCAGAATCCCTGTTAGGATCATATTCTGAGCATGAATCTGTAGGTGGAGAGCATTTTCATTGCATTGCATCTAGACTTGATTTCAGTCCCTTAATGCCAAGTTTGACAGCCATGGCATTGTTCTGCTTTATTCTTTTCATGCGTGCAAGCTCATAATCATTATGATGCTGTTCGGAATCTGAGATTCATGAAAACATAAAAAGTAGTCAGATTATCTATGGAATGCATTACGGATTCAACTCGAAGAGTGTCTCCCTATAAACCCCTGCATATGCAAAGTTCACCCCCCCAACCGTGCTGACCAGACCACACACATAATGTTTAGCTTCAAGGGTGGAGTGTTGGTAGTGCGACACAAAGCAAGTAGGCAGATTGTATTCCCTGTAAAAGATAGAAGCCTATGTAAAAGCTGGAAATGATACTTTCTTTCTATACAATGCAGTGTTCGTTGCCCACACATGATGGAAGAGATCACATAGAGAAATACTATTCACTCATGTCTACGGTTGCAGTATTTAGAAACAGGGTGGTCCACCCTAAAAGAATATTAACAACAAATATGACAAGGCAAGCATAGATGTAGTGAATCAATCATTTACTTGTGAGCTCACTAGGACAAGTATGCAGAATTGTAACTGCAGTAAGAGACCGTCCAAAATCTGAATCAAGAAGTTTGTTTAGAAATTATTGTTTGCAACTAATCGATGTGAATAATTGGATATTATATCGAATGAGTAAGAGAGACAAGTAAAATTTTCAACAAACCTGGCTTGCAGTAGTAATCTGGGTCAATGTCGCTATGACCAACAATCCAAAATGACTAGTGTCTGTTCCTAGGGCCGGAATTTTGAAAACCCTGTGAACTTTACAGGTACTAAAGATTACTGAAATACATCTGAACCATTAAGTGTAGGTAGCACTGAGCACACAACAAACCCTAATGACAGTCCTGCCTAATGAGTAATGAATCAATTAGAAAATGGGTGATGAGGAGTGGTTGCTGAGTGTTGAGGACTTATCTCAGGATAAATTGGGTTGGCTTAGTGGGTGCTGCACGCCTGAGCCCTGAACGGACTGGGAAGGTAGGCACGGCGGCGCGCCCGGGCAGCGGTGACGCTTTTGGGCGAGCGGCTCCTGACCTCCTGTTAGTCTGGCGTCTCCTCCTAGAGTCATGCCGTCTGGGGACGGCAAGTCACCGACGAGGCAGGCAGCTGGGGGCGAGTAGAGATCGGAAGCGCGTAGCAGAACAGAGGGGAATCGGGGCCTGGGACGACCCAAAATCCTAGGGTGGGCCGGCCCACCGGGGGCACCCTGTAGAGATACACACCCGAGCGGCGAACATGCATTTTCGAAACTAATTTAGGAACATTTAGCTGACCAATTAAACGAATCTATTTTAATAATATCATATTCGTATTTGAACAACTAAGCTTGTTTAACTTGATGGGTCGAGCAGTGCTATTATGACACGAAGCACATATTCTGATCGTATAGTGATCATAAAAGGGGGAAACCGGAGAAATGATATTTAGCTGCCATTGTTTGCTTCGAACTAAGAACTAAATTCTAAGAGCCGAAAAGAAAGTAGAGTAACCAAGTTAAGATCTATTATCTGGTTGAGATCAAAAGGTTGAGGAGATATGAAGTACCACCTCTCTTGCGGCGCCATGTAGGCATCAGGGGTGCGATGGCTGTCGGCGGCGTTGAAGCAGATCTGCGACGGTAGATGGGTGCATCGGGGGATAAGTCCCGTTGCGGTGGAAGAGAAGGTCGTGTGAGCGGCCCCGACAAAGAAGACGACAGCACCGATGAAGCGAGAGGACGTGATGCAAGGCTCTTGGTCCGTCGCCGTGGAAGAGAAACGTTGTAACATCCCAAATTTTCAATTTGGAATGTTATACATTAGATCATCATTGCATAGCATATTTTATTGCATTTTGGCAACTCCTCAAAATCCTAAGAAACTCAAGGACCCTCGGAGAGAGTTGGGAATTTTCCCGGTTTTCATATTTGATTTTTATCAAATAATGAAAAGAGGATTTTTGGTTTTCATTATTTTTCACTCCGAAAAATATTTCATATTAAAATATATGAGGGGAGAAAATATGACTTCTCCAAAATAATTGAAATATTGGAGGAAAACTATTAAAATCAAATATTTGATTTTATCGGATTTTTATTTGCAATTTTATTTGCATTAGAAAATTGCACGTTTTCAAAACTGCATTTTTAGGGCCAAGAAAATGTTCATCTCGTTCTAATTATTTTAATTAGACGGTGAAAATTTATTCTGGCATTTTTAGATTTTTATTTATTTTTTTAGGATTTTCTTAGGTTTCGGCAGAAATATTTAAAAAAAAGAGAGATCCCGCGCCCGACTGGACCGATGCCCAGCCGAGCCAGGCCGGCCCATGCCCGCGTCGCCGTCTCCCACCTGGAGTCCGCGAGGACGCCGCCGCCGCCGGATGCGAGTCCGACCGGGACTCCTCCCCGAGGTCGCCCCCTCCCCCAAGCCACCCCCACCTATATATACCGCCGCCGCCACCCCATTCCCCGCCACCCCGACCGGAGCCGCCGCCGCCCGAAACCCCGACCGAGCCGCCGGAGAAGCTCGACGCCGCCGCCGCGGGAAGCCGCGGCCCCGACGCTGAACCCCGCTGCCCGACGCCCCGTCGACCCCGCCGCCTCACCCACCCCTCGCCGCCCTCTCCCGAAGCCCGCCGGAGCCCCGCCCGACCCCGCCGGACCGAGGTAACCGCCACGCCGGTTTTCGCCGGAAAACCGATTTGGTTTATTTTGAAACCCTAGGTTTATTTTTTTATAGATTGGTTTATTTTTTCGGTTTAGTTAGTTAGTGAACGTTCGCCGGTCCCTTCATTTTAATGAACGTGTTCATCGTTTAGTTGCTGTTAACGAACGTCCGTTCGATTAACTGTTCATCAGTTTTCTTTTTCGTCGGATTTTCCGCGATTTTTCCCGATCGCGATTTCCGATCTGTTTTTCGTTTTAGTTTAACTTTTCGCTTGTTTATCGGAATCAGGCGATTCAAGCGCCTAGAGTTTCGTCTCGAAATTCTCTTTCTGTTTAAGCAACTCAAACAAGTTTTTGCTACTGTAAAAGTTGACCTAGATCCAGATTAGTAAACGAAGCTTGTTTCTTTCGCCGTTTGACTTTCGTTGCTTCGTTTGATTTGATTCTTTTTGCAAATCGGAGTTCTTAAGTTGAACTTTCTGGTTAGATCTTTTATTTGAGTTTTACTTGTGCATTAGTTGAGTGCTTACTGTATGCTTGTTTGTTTGCGATAGAGTACCCGGAGTGCGCCGCTTGCTACTTCGAATCTCTAGGTTTCACGGATCATCAGCAAGGCAAGTAACACTTTGATCATACTTCTTTTACTACCCAGTTTTATTGCATTAGATCAACCCTCAAACATTGCATGATTAGGATCTAATTAAATTGTGGGTTCTGGGAAGTAGATGAGGTAGTTCCTATTGCCCTGTTTATTATCAAACCCTTGGGAGTTACTTCTACGTTTTCTTATCTCGTTATGCTATGCTAGTAGACGTGGATTGGGTTTGAGTGTTACCATGACAGATGTGATATTGTTAATTAATGGTTAAACTTAAGGTGGCAACTAAAACACACATCTAGGTGGATTGAGGTACCTGGGTATTCCAGGATTGCCTGTTTTTCTTTGGACCGCCACCCAGGCTCAAAGGGATCATGAGATTATTCATGCTAGAAACTTCCGTGTGCAGCCACAAGCTATTATGGGCTCTAGCATAGTTGAGTAGGTCGTGTGAACTCTTACAGTGGTAGATTAGCAGATGTAGGGGATGTAGGTGGTAGTGTCTACCCATCGTAAGGTGCTAACGCTTTTGAAAGACTATGTCTCGGTCATCCGTTTCTCAAACACCATGTAGTGCGAGAAATCTAATGGAGGAGATCGATTCTTGTGGGGAAAAGTGCACAAACCTCTGTAGAGTGTATGAACTAATCATGGTTAACCGTGTCCCCGGTTATGGACACCTTGAGTATCTAGTATCTGGATTATCAAGTGAATCTCATCATGTTACTTTAATGAATTTTGTTGGGTTTTGATGAAGATACTTAATTGGGATTGAGAATGCTGTCAACCATTCTCAATGTTTAACAACCACCATGATAGTTAAATAAAATTTATTCATTTGCAGTAGGGAAAAATTGGCTTTTCGCAAAACTGTAACCATAGAGCCTTCTACCAGCCATATATGCATGTAGTATAGCATTATTCTGTTCATTACTCTCTATGTGTTACATTGCCAGCATATTACATGTGCTGGCCCGTTTTCGGGCTGCAACGTTTCATGTTGCAGACTTTTCTGACGACGAGTAAGGTGCCTTAGGTCGTGGTCTTATACTCAGTGATGCCGTTGGAGTTGATGGACTCACTTATCTTCCAAGTCTTCCGTTGTTATCGTTTTAGATGGCCTTAAGCCATATTTGTCATACTTATTTCTCTCTTGAGATACTCGATGTAATAAGTGTGTGATTGCTACTCTGTTATAAATCCTCCAAGTACTGTGCGTGTCAGCATTACTGATCCAGGGATGACACTGGTGCACGGTAGATCAGACTGTTTGAGGTCTGGTCGCTACAAACGTCCATCTCTAACAGTGGTGACGCGGTCTTGGTAGGCGCTCCGGCATGGTGGAGGACGGTGGCGATGGATGTGGTGGAGGACGGCGGCGATGGATGTGGTGGAGGACGGCGGCGATGGATGGGGTGGCGGACGGATGCTGGTGTGGGGATGGTGTTCTAGCGCGGACGGTGTATGAATGGGAAAATGGAGGGAGAGGTACGGGGAACCATGTTTTTGGGACGCGCCTGTCTAAAATTTGGGAAAGTTACGAACTTAGCCCCCGTTTAAAATTTGGACGTCTCGTCGGTTGGGGTCTGGTCGCTACAAGGTGGTATCAGAGGACACGCTGACTGTAGGACACAACCACTAAGCTTAAACCCTAGAACACTACTCTCTTCTCATTTCTAACTCCTCTCCATTTTCTACTCTTTTAGGAATGGCGGATGCAAGGAACAAGTTCATGCAACCGGATGAAGATACACCTTTTGGACGACACTTGAAGGAAGTCACTAAGTACCTGAACATCGGAATACCAAGCTTCACCGGGACCTACAACGCCACACTACCAGAAGAGGAGCGCTGGAAGATTCAAGTTCAAGTTCCAGGAAGGACGTTTACGCCAGTCACTGAGCCTATAGAGTTTTCCTTTGATGCACCAACCTGGAGTTTAGGGAAGAGCATGGCAGCCCACATCACTATGGGACGCATTGGAGAAGTCTACCACAGGGAGCTTAAGGATACTATTTATCAGATTTGTGGACGCCGAGATGAGAAATGGGAGATGATCAGCACCAAGAAGGATGGATCAATTGCAGCTTTCATCCAGGAGCAAAACCAACACATCCGTCGCCAGGAGAACCAGATGTGCGCAGACATGATAGATCTGAAGAAGGCATTGACCAAGATCATGGAGTTGGAGGAAGAACTCAAGGCTACACGCGAGGATTATATGGAGGAAATCATCGCACTGGTGGAGAAGAATGACGACCTGATAAAGAAGATCGGAGTATTCATGGGAGACCCAGCACCAGGAGGAGAAGATGATGATTGCGCTTGCCCGGATAACTACATCATCATCGATGACACCGACTCGGACCCCAGTGAAGATGATTTTATTGATGAAGCTGGAGCAGATATCATGGAGTCTTCGACGAACAAAATTTCTAGTAGACCACCATAATCAGTAGTAGTATTCCCCCATGTATATCGTATAGTCCGAGCACTTTGTAACGATAGTTAGATCGATTGTATGCCTTGTTTGAATTGATTGAGTGATATTGATTGTGTTTGTCTCATGAGCATATGGGTAGTGTTTTCTCTCTAGACCTCATTCTATTCTAAATTCTCATCTTTTCTAAACCTATCAGATGCCTCCGAGACGCGACACCGGATTTGTTTTCCCACCGAAGATCACTCAGTTGATTCAGCAGCAGAATGCCCTGATGCAAGTGTTAGTACAGAACCAAGGCAACAACAATAACAACAACAACAACCCACCACCACCCCCTGTTGATCACTTAACCCGTTTCTTGAGACTGAATCCGCCGGTGTTTTCCAGCAGCACCGAGCTGATTGTTGCAGATGATTGGCTCCGCAAAGTTGGAAGGGAGTTGACCACTGCAGGATGCACAGATGCAGAGAGAGTGCGTTTTGCCGCACATCAGCTTGATGGACCCGCAGCATCATGGTGGGAGAATTACACAGCCACACACCCTATTGACACTGTCACATGGGACCAGTTTCAGCAAGCTTTCCGTACTGCCCATGTTTCAGCAGGAGCTATGACTATAAAGAAGCGTGAGTTTCGCAACCTACGCCAAGGAGGACGCACCGTAGGCCAGTATGTGGAGGACTTTAGTAAGTTAGCACGTTATGCTCCAGATGACGTTGCTACAGATGCAGCCAAGCAGGAGAAGTTTCTGGAAGGACTGAATGATGAGCTGAGCATGCAGTTGATGGTAGCAACCTTCAACAACTACCAGGAGTTGGTAGATAGAGCTCTCATGATTGAAGGGAAGCAGCAGCTGATTGAAAGCCGCAAGAGGAAGTATGGACAAGGGAAGTACAATTCTGGAGCTCATCAGAAGTCACGTTTTACCCCAAATTCGGGAGGACCTTTTCAGCATACCCATGGAGCAGGAGGTTCGCACAACCATAGTGGACCCAAGAATGGTAACGGGAATGGAGGAAGCAACGGCCAGAACCGTACCAACCCATCAACCCCAGCCAAGAGAGATCTGAGCCAAGTCACTTGTTTCAAGTGCCAGAAGACTGGGCATTATGCTAATGAATGTCCCGAAGCTAAAAATGGAAATGGCAATGGAAGCTCTGGGAAGAAGACGAACCCTTTCAACAAAGGACATGTGAACCATGTTAGCGTGGAGGAGGTTGAAACTCAGCCAGATGCAGTAATAGGTAAGTTTTTGGTTAAGTCATTTACTGCACTCGTTCTTTTTGATACTGGTGCATCGCATCCATACATATCAAGGGGATTTGTGGATAAGTATAAACTGCCAACCCAAGCCCTTAGGTCACCCATGTTAGTAACCTCGCCAGGAGCAGAGTATATGGCTAGTTTATGGTGTGATTGGTTACCATTAAGGATTGGTAACTACGTGTTTCCCTCGGACCTAATAGTACTGGAATCGCAAGGATTGGATGTGATATTAGGCATGGATTGGTTATCGAAGTATGGAGGGAACATTAAGTGCGCTAGTAAGTCAATTTTGCATTATCACCCCGGAAAGGCTAACGTAGTAGCAGACAAGTTGAGCCGCAAGAGCCATGTCAACACACTCATGACCAGAGAGTTACCGAAAGTATTAGCCGAGGATCTTCGCGAGCTATGTTTGGAGATAGTTCTGAGAGGCTATGTAGCAGCATTAGAAATTCAGTCTACTCTGATGGATAAGATCAGGGAAGCTCAGAAGACTGACAAGGAGATTGCCAAGATAAAGGAGAACATGAGCAAAGGAAAGGCCAAGGGATTTCGTGAGGACGAGCACGATACCTTATGGTTTGAGGACCGCGTTTATGTGCCTAACGACCCCGAGATTTGGAAGTTGATTCTACAAGAGGCCCATGATTCACTGTATTCGATTCACCCAGGAAATACCAAGATATATTTGGATTTGAAGGATACTTTCTGGTGGACCGGAATGAGGAAAGATATTGCGGAGTATGTAGCAGTTTGTGATGTATGTCAGAGAGTGAAGGCAGAGCATCAGGAGCCAGCAGGACTGTTACAGCCATTGCCGATACCCGAATGGAAGTGGGACAAGTTAGGAATGGATTTTATCACTGGATTGCCAAGGACTCGTTCAGGCTATGACTCGGTATGGGTTGTAGTCGATCGTTTGACGAAAGTAGCTCATTTCATCCCAGTGAAGACCACTTACAGCAGTGCTAAGTTGGCAAAGATATACATGACCAGGATCGTATGTCTGCATGGAGTTCCGAGGACCATTGTATCAGATAGAGGAACCCAGTTTACTTCAAAGTTTTGGAATCAGTTACATGAAACTTTGGGTACCAGGCTAGAGTTCAGTACAGCCTTTCACCCACAGACAGACGGACAGACCGAGAGAGTCAATCAGATTTTGGAAGATATGCTAAGAGCTTGTGCGCTAGATTATGGATCTAGTTGGGACGACAATTTGTCGTATGCAGAGTTTTCTTACAACAACAGTTATCCATCCAGTTTGAAGATGGCCCCTTTCGAAACTTTGTACGGAAGGAGGTGTAGAACACCATTGTTATGGGACGAAGTTGGAGACCGCCAGTTGTTTGGACCAGATTTGATTAAAGAGTCTGAACGGAAGGTGAAGTTGATTCGCGATAGACTCAAGGTAGCCCAATCCAGGCAGAAGAGCTATGCGGACTCTAAACGCAAGGAGATAGTTTACGAAGTTGGAGACAGAGTTTACCTACGAGTATCACCACTTCGAGGAGTTAAGCGCTTTGGAGTTAAGGGAAAGTTAGCGCCACGTTTTGTAGGACCATACAAAGTTTTGGAGCGTATGGGAGAAGTTGCTTACAAGCTGGAATTGCCTGAAGGATTGTCAGGAGTTCATGATGTATTTCACGTTTCCCAGTTGAAGAAGTGCCACGCAAAGATGGCTGAGATACCACTGAGAGATACTGTGCCATTGGAAGCGATTCAGCTGGATAGTGACTTGACCTATGAGGAGAAACCAGTTAAGATTCTTGAGTATGCCAGCCGAGTCACCCGCAGCAAGGTTATCAAGTTTTGCAAAGTTCAGTGGAGTCACCATACCGAGGACGAAGCCACTTGGGAGCGAGAGGAAGATCTACGGAAGGACCACTCTCACCTATTTTCTAGCCAACCCGAATCTCGAGGGCGAGATTCCTCTTAAGGGGGTAGGTTTGTAACATCCCAAATTTTCAATTTGGAATGTTATACATTAGATCATCATTGCATATCATATTTTATTGCATTTTGGCAAATCCTCGAAATCCTAAGCAACTCAAGGACCCTCGGAGAGAGTTGGGGATTTTCCCGGTTTTCATATTTGATTCTTATCAAATAATGAAACGAGGATTTTTGGTTTTAATTATTTTTCACTCTGAAAAATATTTCATATTAAAATATATGAGAGGAGAAAATATGACTTCTCCAAAATAATTAAAATATTGGAGGAAAAATATTAAAATCAAATATTTGATTTTATCGGATTTTTATTTGCAATTTTATTTGCATTAGAAAAATTGCACGTTTTCAAAACTGCATTTTTACGGCCAAGAAAATGTTCATCTCGTTCTAATTATTTTAATTAGACGGTGAAAATTTATTCTGGCATTTTTAGATTTTTATTTATTTTTTTAGGATTTTTTTTTAGTTTCGGCGGAATTATTTAAAAAAAAAGAGAGAGATCCCGCGCCCGACTGGGCCGAGACCCAGCTGAGCCAGGCCGGCCCATGCCCGCGTCGCCGTCTCCCACCTGGAGTCCGCGAGGACGCCGCCGCCGCCGGATGCGAGTCCGACCGGGACTCCTCCCCGAGGTCGCCTCCTCCCCCAAGCCACCCCCCCACCTATATATACCGCTGCCGCCGCCCCGTTCCCCGCCACCCCGACCGGAGCCACCACCGCCCGAAGCCCCGACCGAGCCGCCGGAGAAGCTCGACGCCGCCGCCTCGGGAAGCCGCCGCCCCGACGCCGAACCCCGCCGCCCGACGCCCCGTCGACCCCGCCGCCTCACCCGCCCCTCGCCGCCCTCTCCCGAAGCCTGCCGGAGCCCCGCCCGACCCCGCCGGAATCCCGCCGGACCGAGGTAGCCGCCGCGCCAGTTTTCACCGGAAAACTGATTCGGTTTATTTTGAAACCCTAGGTTTATTTTTTTTTTATAGATCGGTTTAGTTTTTTCGGTTTAGTTAGTTAGTGAACGTTCGCCCGTCCGTTCGTTTTAACGAACGTGTTCACCGTTTAGTTGCTGTTAACGAACGTCCGTTCGATTAACTGTTCGTCAGTTTTCTTTTTCGTCGGATTTTCCGCGATTTTTCCCGATCGCGATTTCCGATCTGTTTTTCGTTTTAGTTTAACTTTTCGCTCATTTATCGGAATCAGGCGATTCAAGCGCCTAGAGTTTCATCTCGAAATTCTCTTTCCGTTTAATCAACTCAAACAAGTTTTTTCTAGTGTAAAATTTGACCTAGATCCAGATTAGTAAATGAAGCTTGTTTCTTTCGCCGTTTGACTTTCGTTGCTTCGTTTTATTTGATTCTTTTTGCAAACCGGAGTTCTTAAGTTGAACTTTCTGGTTAGATCTTTTATTTGACATTTACTTGTGCATTAGTTGAGTGCTTATTATATGCTTCTTTGTTTGCGATAGAGTACCTGGAGTGCGCTGCTTGCTACTTCGAATCTCTAGGTTTCACGGATCACCAGCAAGGCAAGTAACACTTTGATCATACATCTTTTACTACCCAGTTTTATTGCATTAGATCAACCCTCAAACATTGCATGATTAGGATCTAATTAAATTGTGGGTTCTGGGAAGTAGATGAGGTAGTACCTATTGCCCTGTTTATTATCAAACCCTGCTTATATCGTTATGCTATGCTAGTGGACGTGGATTGGGTTTGAGTGTTACCATGACAGATTTGAGATTGTTAATTAATGGTTAAACTTAAGGTGGCAACTAAAACACACATCTGGGTGGATTGAGGTACCTGGGTATTCCAAGATTGCCTCTTTTTCTTTGGACCGCCACCCAGGCTCAAAGGGATCATGAGATTATTCATGCTAGAAACTTCCGTGTGCAGCCACAAGCTATTATGGGCTCTAGCATAGTTGAGTAGGTCGTGTGAACTCTTACAGTGGTAGACTAGCAGATGTAGGGGATGTAGGTGGTATTGTCTACCCATCGTAAGGTGCTAACGCTTCTGAAAGACTGTGTCTCGGTCATCCGTTTCTCAAACACCATGTAGTGCGAGAAATCTGACGGAGGAGATCGAGTCTTGTGGGGAAAAGTGCACAAACCTCTGCAGAGTGTATAAACTAATCATGGTTAGCCGTGTCCCCGGTTATGGACACCTTGAGTATCTAGTATCTGGATTATCATGTGAATCTCATCATGTTACTTTAATTAATTTTGTTGGGTTTTGATGATGATACTTCATTGGGATTGAGAATGCTGTCAACCATTCTCAATGTTTAACAACCACCATGATAGTTAAATAAAATTTATTCCTTTGCAGTAGGGAAAATTTGGCTTTTCGCAAAACTGTAACCATAGAGCCTTCTACCAGCCATATATGCATGTAGTATAGCATTATTCTGTTCATTACTCTCTGTGTGTTACATTGCCAGCATATTCCATGTGCTGGCCCGTTTTCGGGCTGCAACATTTCATGTTGCAGACTTTTCAGACGACGTGTAAGGTGCCTTAGGTCGTGGTCTTATACTCAGTGATGCCGTTGGAGTTGATGGACTCACTTATCTTCCAATTCTTCCGCTGTTATCGTTTTAGATGGCCTTAAGCCATATTTGTCATACTTATTTCTCTCTTGAGATACTCGATGTAATAAGTGTGTGATTGCTACTCTGTTATAAATCCTCCAAGTATTGTGCGTGTCAGCATTACTGATCCAGGGATGACACTGGTGCACGGTAGATCAGACTGTTTGAGGTCTGGTCGCTACAAACATCCATCTCTAGCAGTGGACGACGCGGTCTTGGTAGGCGCTCCGGCATGGTGGAGGACGGTGGCGATGGATGTGGTGGAGGACGGCGGCGATGGATGTGGTGGAGGACGGCGGCGATGGATGGGGTGGCGGACGGATGCTGGTGTGGGGATGGTGTTCTAGCGCGGACGGTGTATGAATGGGAAAATGGAGGGAGAGGTACAGGGAACCATGTTTTTGGGACGCGCCTCTCTGAAATTTGGGAAAGTTACGAACTTAGCCCCTGTTTAAAATTTGGACGTCCCGTCGGTTGGGGATACGACGGTAATCTCGCATCTCGCCAATATTTGCCCAGAGCGATTTCAGGCGAGGAGAGGGTGGTTGGCGCCCACGGTGTATGAACGGGGCTGACAGGTAGGGCGGTTGTGTCATGTCTGAGTGAAGTTACAAACCTGCCCCTATTGAAAATATTTGCCTACATCGATTTTGGCCGAGTCGAGTTTGTTTTGCAGCCCACCGTGTATGAATAGGGAAATGGAGGGAGAAACAGAGGTCTTTCGGACGAGCTTGAATCAAATGTGTTTGGCCGCCCATGTTTGGCGCTCACCGTGTCGGAATGGGCTCAGAGGCAGACGTGTGACGTCTTATTGAAGTTACTATCCTACCCCTATTTAGAGCAGTGGAAATCAGGTCGATGGATTGTCCGTGTAATGGGTAGACAATAATTTCCTTGTCCCAAACACTTGGCTTCGGGCAGCTGACGTGGGAGTGGACATTTTGCCGCTTCTTTCGAATTTTGGGACAATAAGCATCCACGTTTACCCTGGCAACTAACTTCGAATCCATTTTGTATTCCTATACGAATCTTTATAAATCATTCTATGTGTTTTTATATATCTTCAAAAGGGCGACAAAGATGTATTCCACTGTCATATATGAATATGGTTTACAAATGCCGATACTCAAATTCAGAAGCTAGAATCCAGTTTAAGGTGAATTCAAATATTTGGAACACTTCATGTCCAACTCAAATGTCACACGCAGCATAATGTGTACTTCCATTTCGATATGTACACAAGCGATGTATCAAGATTCAAATACCGAGTGAATCAACCAAGAATGTACAGAACTAACAGACATATAAACACTTGTAGAGTATATGGATCAATAATATCAACTAACATACATAAGTCAGGCCGCTATACTTTTCTTTGCTACAACAGCATCCTTTTTTTAGCCAAGCTACTACAGCATCTTGGCCCTTTCCGATGGGTGCCACTTATGGTCCATCTATACTACTATTATTGCTGAATGCACATTCAGCCCGATTGGCATATTTGTAGGTCTGGCACAGCAATCAAAATGAAATGTCTCCGAGTCTTATCAGTTAATACAGACTTGTGCTCAAATAAAATTACAAACCAAAAAACAAAAAACAAAAAACAATTATTACATGATCTCTAAAACAAATGGTTTGATTGATTACATGAACAAACAACACAAAGGTTATTCAACGATGGAAAGAACATTTCACCTATGATTTACCAAACGGGAATTTAATTTCCTTTTTTCCTTTAGGACCTTAACAATGTGGTCAGTCTCAGCTTGCTTCGTTTTGGAATCCACCAAATATTTAATGGTTGTCTTGAGTACTGCTACTGATTGTGTTGTTTGCTTCCTCAACATGTCAACTTCATCTCTAAGTGCAGAAGCAGAATCTCTTTCTACCACTAGTTTAGCCTCTAGAGCATCAGCAGTTGGCAATTCATAATGCACGATTGGGCCGGTGCCACTGCTGTGGGATGATACAATGTCCATGGGGACCTCGCTCTTTGATCTTGGGCTAACCTGTTTTTCCATTAAAGTTCCGATTGGATTCAGAAAAGTTGAAGTTAGCAAAACATCTCAACTGGGAGTTATAACAACAAACCAGTTAAACAAACAAGGAATTAAAGAGTTTCAATTCGATGTTGAAAATTAGTTATTAACATCATTGTAACCCGTTGTTGCAGCAGCAAAGCAGTTAAACAAACAAGTAGCTATTTAAGTTCAGGCAAACAGGTAATTCTTAACAGTAAGTATCAAACACATAGATAGGTGCAGTCTATAATAGGATTAGCAGGTTGTGCCATTATGTAATCAGTAGCAAACTAAATTAAGCCAAGCAACATAATTGAACAATTTTGCAATAAGTGGTTAACTAAAATTCCGAGAAGCAGGTAACTTAACTTACGCTTTCTTTGTACAGGCACACTGCAACTTCTTTTTCGCTTACAAGGTTGTACGAAGGAGTCCATGGCATCAATTGCTTGGATACACAGTCTCAATACTTCTTTCTTCCCACACTGCATTGGTAAGTCGAATGGTTAATCTGGTAAGATGGTGCACCCTTGATATGTTATATGAGGACATGTAGTTAGACTAGTTGTAGCCACACACATCACACTGGCTTTTACTGTATATTTCATGCGATTACTTTTGGCATATCCAGATCTAAGAAATCTACAATAGGATGAAAAGAGTGGCATCCTTCACATTATTGGCGAACTCAGTTCATAGAAACAAGCAATTCAACCATTCTGTGGGTAAATCAAAAGCGCCACTGGAATATTTTTCACTACCCCTATCTTACACGCAAAAAGGGGCGACGCCACCATAGGGGCTGGTATGGGCGGCCGCCTCGGGTGGCTCGAAAGTGTGCACCTAGTTTGAGTCATCCAGGTTGGCCCAAGCTAGTTTTGTTCGTCCCAACGCATGAGCAGGCAATGTAAAAATGAATAAAAATGTTTCAATTTGGATAGGCCAATAACATAAGTGCAAGGCAGGCCCTATAGCAGGCTCGCGGCCCAAACGAGCGCCTCCCATATCGATCGACAGCAGGAAAAATCCCAATTCATCCGCTCCAGCCTCTAGTTTGGTTCGCTCCTAACCTAGCCGCCGCTGGACAGACTGGTACATCACTTACTCACGCCCTCGTTGGAGGGCGGTCGCTGGGCTTCAAGCGAACGGAAGGACAAGAAGATGAAGATCCAACCCTAGGTGTAGCCTGCGTGGGAGGCAGCGGCGGCAGCACGTGCATGGCATCGAGCTTGCTCAAACGGACAGTCGTAGCTTGCAAGAGTAGCATGCGCAACGAGCAGGTACATCACAGCCCTGATTATATCTAATTCAACTCTTCAATTTCTGGCCAATAGTTAAACCTGACGGTGTTGTAAAACTGCTTGTATGTAGGGAATCTATGAGAAAATGAAACCAATTTCTACTTATTTTATAACTCCCCCAATCAATACTGAACTGACTGAATCTGATGTATCTAATCAAGTTTCCGGTGCAAACATCCAAGCTCATGTTGTTCTTGAGCCTGAAGTGTCTAATGAATAGACTGCTAATGAAGGATTTGATGCAAACATTTTACATGCTCCTGGTGATGAACATATAGTGTCTAATGAGGCATCTAATGCAAGCATTTTGCAAGCTCCCATTGAAGGATTTAGTGTCTAATGATGATCTGCTATGTTGAGAGAGACATAGAGATTTGCAGGCATTGATGACAAGCAAATTATAGTGCATTTTCATGGCTTGAGGAAACGTCGAGGCCATCTACCAGAAAGTCCCTGTATCATGACAACGTAGCATAAATACTTTTCTAATCTGTTGTTTGAAACTATTGGCATACTTGTGCAGGATAGATATATTGATATGCAGTTTGCGCACTGGTTATAGGTGCAATTACACTTCGATATTTTCAGCCAGAGAACGAATAATTCAAGCAGGTACAGACCATGTTTGTAGTCCTTGTACACCATGTTGCATTTTGTGTTTTTTGGTGCTTGCATCATTTAGTGTTTATAATATGAACTACTTTGGATCATTAGCTGGTTTTCAAAGTGCATGTAGCTTCACATTTCTCAAGTTATGTTGATTTCCAGAGTGCAAGTGCCTTTGTATTTTTTAAGTTAAATGTTCGCCCCTGGTAACTTGAATTCATGGATCCGCCACTGCACACAAATCATACACGAATGCCAATACGAATTAAATGAAATGCAGGGACTTACGCTAGCTCGTTGTACAGGCTCACTGCAGCTCTGCTTGCGCTTGGGATGTTCCATGTACAAGTCCATGTTACCACTTGCTTGGATGTGCAGGCCTTGTGCTCCTTGCATCCTCCTCTGCATTTTTGACACGGCAAATGGCTGATCAAATAAGAGGAATCGACCTTGCTGTTGTACCGGAGGACAGATACTTACAAGGTTATACGGGTGTGCAGGATGTGTACCAGATCCCGTAGCGCCGTCATGCTTCGCTAAAAAATGGATTTGCTTGTTTCAGATGATATCTCGAGAAGAAATAAGAGTTAAAGTCAGAGTTGGATAGGCGTGTAAGCTAAGAGAGCAGTGAAAGGATATCCAAACATCGTCGGAACAGTGAAGGGAGTGATGTGTGGATACCTAGTTTGGGCCGGCGTTTGGGCATGCTCGCCTAGCTAGAGTGCGGGTCACTTCAGAGCCGTTGAGGGTGATGCGCTGGCTGGCCGCGCACGGATGCAGATCTTGAGTGGCAGCGGAGCGCTACGATGCGGTGGACGACACCATTGGTGAAGCCCCAGCGGCCTCGGCGGGCGGAGGCGCGACGATGTGCTCGGTGAAGTAGCCCCGGTGAGCTGGGAGACGGCGTCGGTGAAGCGCACCTGATGCGGTGGAAGTTGGTGTCTGTGAGGCACGTCGGTTTCGGCGGCCGATGTTGTCGGTGGACCACCCGGTGCGGTGGACAAGGGCGTAGATGAGGTAGCTCCGGTGTTGTGGTGAAGCGCAACCGTCGTCTTCGTCGTCGTCGTCCGGCACTGAGGTGGGGAAAGAGACGAGACGAGGGGCGATTCGAACTTTGCTTGGGTTGGCGGCGAATTAGGGATTTGAGCTATCTGGGCGCGGAAGGGGACGGTGGAGAAGGGAGATTTTGGAGGGCTGGAATTCGGACCGCCAGATATTTCAATCCGAAACGTGGAAGCGCGAACTTATTTTGTCGTCGTCCTTATTTTGGCTGGGTGGCTGGGTGCTACGCGTCCGTCCGACACACGCGACCACCACGACATGACCTTGGTGCGCCTACATTTGAGAATGCAAATGAATCTTCTTTCATTTGCAAATGAATCTGTATGTATTACCATGCCCGTGTTTTCCTTGCAATAATTAGTCATTCGAAACGAGATACTATAAATTAATTAACGAGGAGTTATTTGAAAAAAAATCGAAACGGTATCCACGCTAACGTGGATTAGAGTGTGTGTCACATAATTAGTTATTTGAATTAGAGTGTGTGTCACATAGCGATCTCCAATTCTAACGTGGATTTCGCATTTCACTGTATCCACGCTACTTTTTAATACAAATTCATATGTATATGATGAACACCATGGTAATGAGAAAACTTTTGGGTGGATTCGAACATATGACCTACAAAATAGCACAACAAATCGAGTCAATGTCAACTTTTCGAAACCTAGTATGGCACGAATTCGAAATAATTACCCATATGCATGGTCCTCATTTCAAATCTTACAATGTACACCGAATTGAAACATCGATATTAAGTCTCGTACTATCTACATTCAAATGTTGTTTTAAGCCCCCCCCCCCCGCACACACGCTACATACTTCCTGTATCGGTCAATCTTCCTCTCCTAACCACCTTAGGAAGCTATCGGTTTCCAACACACATCCATTCTTTCTCTCCATGTTTTGATCTCTAACTCTCTCAACTACACAACCCCCTTTTTCCACTTTGTTACGAAATGTATTTACCTCACACACCCGCCATTGCACCCCATGCCGAGCTCTCTCCCTCCCTATCCCTCTCACCCTCTCGCGCTAAATACATGCATTGCCTATCTAGCCCCCCAACCTCTCGTGCGCATGCACGCACGTTGTCTATCTAGGTCACTCCCTCGAGTTTGTCTCACTCTTTCTTCCGCACGGCGAGCCACACTCGCTCAATCTCGCTCTCTTTATCTGAGTCTCATTTAACATAGTTTTCTTTCACACACAAATGATATATCTCCCTGTTCGGGCCTCTATCAACACACTCTATACTCTCTCACACAGATTGTCTATCTAGGTTAGTCCATCGAAGCCGCCCACACTCTCTCGACCTCATGGCGGGCCACGCTCGCTCTCTCTCTCTCTCCCTCTCTCTCTCTCTCTCTCTCCCTCTATCTCTCTTTGTATGTCTCGATTGACCTCACTCTTTCTCGGACAAAAACGATATATCACCATGTTTGAGCCCAATTCGACTTATTCACATTATATACTCTCTCACGCACATTGTCTATCTAGGTCACTCTCTCCAACCCGTCTCACTCTTTCGATTGCACGACGACCCTATGTGATCGATCGACCTTGCTTCCTCCCACGCACAAAATATATATACACGTTTGTGACTGGATCATCTCTCAAGCTCTATCTTACAGCCCTCACCCTTGCCAAAAACTCAATCGGACAATATCTCTCCAGAGCATATATATTTGTTCCATGAATGTCGGACCACACTCACTTTGTCTCTCTATCTATATGTCTCTCGATCGACCTCGCTTTCTCACGCCGTATCTTCCACACATTGAAGCTACCTCTCCATCCCTCGCAAAGCCGGAGCCATTTACATTGCGAGGGGCACTCCAACCTTGCATTAATTTGTGTAGGCATTTATTCTGGTCGGTTTAGATTATATTTTCGTAGCATTCGGCCCACAACTACTCGAAACACCGTTGCAACCCCCGCAACTCCCCTAGTTGATTTCCCTCTGGCTCATTCATCGCTCTCTCACACGTCCTTTCTCGGCTTCAACGTTGCACCATGGTATTATTGCAAAAAACTCTGTTGTTCTCTTTAATTATTATAAATAAGCTACAAAACTACACACCGATAGTCCACTTGGAATGAAACAAATTTGGACCCACAAATTAAAGTGCTACAAACTACACACCGAGGGGCCCACATGTCATGAAACAAATTTGGACCCATATACAAATTAAAAAAAGGACGAGGATCGAACATGCGACCAGGGCCTTCAAGCCGCACGTCAATAGGCAACATACGTAGAACAGCAATGTTTGTTGTACCTACCTTTGTTCACATAATGTTTTTATATTACCATAGCCTATTTAATTGATAACATGTAATATTATTTTTAGTACTATTCGCCTTCACTTACTGGTGGGTTCCATGTGTGCTCTCTCTCTATCCTCCCCTTCTACGTTTAGACGCACGGGCATACACGAAGAACTCGCGGGCGATGTTGCCGTTGACCATATCTGGACGCATTCATAAGTTACGGCACCAGTTTCACGTGCTAGCAGCACTAGTCAGTGTGTACGTGCAATGCACGTTAATTTGGAAGTATATTAAGTTCATGCGGATATTAAGTTGGATATTATTTGCGTTTTATTATGTGATTAGCACTATTTTTGGCATGAAATTAACTGCATGCTAAACGTGTTGAGCGCTCGACATTGAAGCAGTCTAGGTCGTTGGATGACAAGGAATACATGTGGCTTGATGACGTTTTATATTTAATTTGATACGGCTCTAGCAGAACATTCAATCGATCAAACCATAGATTTCGTTCAGTCTGACTCCAACTTTAAATTATAGATGATCGATCTAAAATAAACAGAAATGATAAACGTTCGGATTTTAAGCATGGCAATCCGAACGTTTTTCATGGCAAATTTAGATTACGCGGCGGCGGCGGCGTCTTGCGGTGGGAAGCAGCTCCTCTGCCGTGCTCTGTGTGTCGTCGGGCCACTGACCGACGGCGACGGCGGCGTCTTGCGCCGTTGTTGGCGTACTCGTGGACGTTGGCCCTAGCTTCAAGGAAGGCCACAATGTTCTGGACTTCGGTCTCCAGGAGCGAGTCAACTGGCGGGAGGAGGCGACTGGCGTTGGTGCAAGGAAGCGGTCGACGGTGGCCATCCATGCCGCTGAGGGGGGCACTGGCACCCGCGCGGGGACAGGCACTGTCAACGGCGCGGCGGAGACATTCGTGTGCACGGGCACGCACGTCAGTGCACGCGCAGGCGCATGCGCTGGCAGGTGCACGGGCACTGGCACGGGCGTGCGCGTCAGTGCACGCGCAGGCGCATGCGCTGGCGGGTGCACGGGCGCGTGAAAGTCGGCGGGGACCTCGTGGAACCCCGTGGCATCAAGCTCGGCGACAATGTGCGGCTCCCAGCCCATCAATGCCATGGGAATGGGCGCTGGCACAGTCGGGGCGACGGGAGCCGGAACGGGAGCTGGGACAGGCGCAGCGCCTTCCCGCAAGGCTAGTTCAAGCTCGTCCCAAAGCACCTTATGTTCTTGAGACTCCGGCTGGGTGTCTTCCTCAGGAAACTGGAAGACTAAGGGCAGACCATCGTGATGCGGCATGGTGTACGTTTAGGTCAGGCTGGTTGGAGGTAGACGACAGGAGAAACGGAGAGGAAGAGAGAAGATTGTAGCGATACCGGGTAGTGCGGGGTTGATTTTAAACTGTGGCGCCGGCGACATTAAATGTGGGAGCAGTTGGGACGAAGGTGGGCGGCGGAGCCTGGTCAAAGGGCTCGCCTCCCGGTGAGGCTGCACAGCGGTCTGCTCGCACGCCTCCTTGTCAGCCGGCGCAGCGGTCTGCTCGCACGCCTTCCGTCGACTCACACGCTTGCTCAGGCGGCACCTGCCGATGAGAAGCGGGACTCGTGGCGGCACGTAAACGCCCACGGTTTCAATAGTGAAAGCGTTCGCCTTAACGTGACAGGTCTTTGTTCCAAAATACCTTGGCTCTTCATTTGTGCAACTTGTCATAAGAAGCTTGTCTCAAATTGAAGAAAAAATTACGAAGTAATATTTGGGCCATATCACGTGACCATGCTCAGTTTCAAGAATTTATGGTCACTTTTGGATTTTCTAAAATTTAAGATCCAGGATTCGAAACAATATCATAACCTGCATCATGCAATAAATTTTCAAGCCATACATCTGTCCTGTTGTATTTCTTAAGAAAGGATTTGGTCAAACATTTTGCTTAGTTAGACTTCAGACAAGTTATATATGCAGAGCAAAAGGATAATCCCTCCGTACCAGTGCATTGCCTGATATATTAACTCAAGTACTAGGCACGAACAAACGGGCTAAATTCTGTGCTCATCTTGGTGTATAGTAGTACTACTAGGCAATGCAGTTGACGGGTGACCTTGGCGAGCGGCGACCGAGGGAATTGAACCGTGCTCGGCGCGGTAGGTAACGTTGTCTAGTTACTTTTTTTTAACACAACGTTGTCTAGTTACTAAAGCATCCCTCAGTTGTTCATTGGTAGTCATTATGGACAGGGGACATGAGGGGAATTTCCTAGGGCTGGAATTTTGGCCGCCAGAAATTTTGACTCGAAACGCGGAGGCTCGACTGGTTGGGGTTGCCTAATGTGCGTACCACGCACGCCACCAGACGGACACGAGCCCGGTTTTTTTTTAGGATCAACACGAGCCAAGGTCTGGCTGGTACGCCGTTGGGTCCTACCATTTGAGAATACGAAAGGAACCTTTTAAGTTGCCAAACGAATCTATGTGTATTACAATGCCCGTATTTTCCTTGCAAATACTAATCTCAACGTGGTAATTGATTTATGACGAGTTGTTGAATTAGAGTCAGTTTGTGATATAGTGATCTCAACGTGGATTTCACATTTCATGGTATCCCTGCTAAGTTTTTCAATGCAAATGACACCCACACACGAACACAACAACAATCCAATAAGTATAGTGCATCTATTTTTCCAAACCATGCATGTATGACACGAATTCAAAAATACTCCTTTTGTTCCTAAATATTAGTCTTTTAGAGATTTCAACAAGCGACTACATACGGAGCAAAATGAGTGAATCTACACTCTAAAATATGTCTATATACATCCGTATGTGCCAGTCCACTTGAAATCTCTAAAAAGACTAATATTTAGGAACGAAGGGAGTAAAATGTAAGACATGCATGGTCCTCAATTCAATATTTAAAACTAACATGAAACTGAAACATGAATATTAAGTCTAGTACTACAGTACATGCAAATGTTGTGTTTAATTAGGCGGAGCTATGATTGTTGGGGGTCACCCCCTCGACCTTAGATAAAATTGTGAAGCTCTGTTTAGGGTTGTTTAGATTATATTTGTCCCCACCCTCCCAACCACCGATTGGTTGTGCACCCCCACCCCTCCTCCCCAGGACAATATCATGTGCCCCCATACCTTAGATGCTATATGCCAATACGAGTTGCTTGGAGCTTATAGATCTGAGATATAGCAGCTCACATGATGTCTTAATATTTTCAGGAAACCTTGATGAGTTTGAGAATTGCACACAATTTGTACAAAAACTACTCAGATGCCCTTGGATCCCATATCCAACAACCTCGAAGCTCGTATCACCGTAGCATCTAAGATGAAGGAGGACATCATATTCTCCTGTATGTAAGAATATCATGTGCTACCACACCTCAGATGCTTTGGTGATACAAGCTCTTCGGAGCCGTTGGATTCGTGACCCAACGCCTCCTCGGTGGTTCGAACGGTTTTTTGTAGAAAAACCCCCAAAGAGTTCGGCCACTACTTACAAGCACAAAGACTGCTCAAATGCCATTGTATCTCAGATCAAACGACCTCGAAGCTCGTATCACCGTAGCATCCAAGCTGCGAGAGCACCTTATGTTTTCTCGCACGGGAGAATATGAGGTGCTCCCGCACCGTAGATTCTATGGTGATACGAGTTCACAGAGATCTAATGGCCCACAGTAGGAGGTTTGAATGTTTTTGCAATATACGGCTGAGAGAGTTTGGGAATTGTGCAGAAAGTACAAGTACGACGCATGTGCCATCTGATCACTGATCATACGACCGAGATGCTCATATCACCGTAGCGGGTAATTAAGCTACGGGGAGCACCTAATATGAGCAACGGGGAGCCGTTGGATCCATGATGCGGCGGCACACACGAGGCCTGAATGTTTTATTTGCAAAAAAACCTTTGGAGAGTTTGGAAATTGCGCATAATTACAAAGACTACTCCCAAGCCATTGGATCTCACTTCCAACGGTGTAAAACTCGTATCACCATAGCATCTAAGCTGCGGGGTGGATGTGATATTCTATGCCGCTGTCATTTTTGTTCGTAAACTTTCAAAATACGTGTAACTTGTGTCGTTAGTTGTCTAACCGCGCAAAGTGTTTGTTAAAAAAACATCCTACACTGAAATATCGGAACAACACACGGGGGTCCCACTTGTCATTAATCAAATTTGGACCTAAAACTAACAAATCTGAAAGACGAGATTCGAACTGGCAACCTGGACTACAAAGCATAAGTCGATAGCCTGAAAGAACAACGGTTGTTGGCTTTGTCCCATAACTTGATTTTATACAGTATTACATTGAGTAGAGTAGAGGGAGTGTCTCGTCTACACGTGCATGACCGTTGACTCATTTACTGGTGGGTCCCAGGTCTGCGATCTCTCTCTTCTCTCCATCGTCTAACCTTTGCACGGGCACACACGAAGAGCGGCGCTAGCTTGCCGTGGTGTTATTACAACTAAAAAAAGCTTGGAAAATAGAAGAATCGCCTAGAACAAGAGACGTTGTGGATGGTCGAGACGGAGCTAACCACACCTATCCTCCGTGCCATGTTAGCATGATGAAGCTGTGTGGCTAGTGGGGTGTTTTCGACCGACTGGCTGGGTCCCGAGGTCGAACCATAGGTACTACGTCTGATACAGTAAATTTTTACACGCACATTTTTCCTCCGTGCCGAGACATGGCACACCCTACCGCGCGGTTTCGGGGTCCTCTCGGGTGGTGCACGCATATATTCTTCCTGACGTGGGACGCCCTACCGCGCGTTTTCGCCGAAGCAAGTAAATAAATGAGTCGTCAAATCACGAAAGACCACTTTTCCCGCCGAGTACATCAGTGAAGCACGGTGGCTAGCTAGTTGGGCTAGTTCGACCGATTAGCTAGGCCGCCGCCACATTTGTTTTTCCACCCCTTTTTTATCTACTTGTGGCAGGTAAATTTAAACATCCACCGCGGCGTTGCTCTGGTGTTTGAGTGCGGCAGGATTTTTAATTTTTTGATTGACGGGAGCAGGCGCGGCATGATTTTTAATTTTTTGATTGACGGGAGCAGGCACGGCAGCAATTAGTCACGATGACTCCGCCTGTAAAACCCACCGCTCCCGGATGTGAGAAGTCGTCGACTGGTGTTTTACCATGGTGAAAACCAAAAGATTCCATGCTCCTCGGCTGGCTCCCTCCGCCTTCCCGTAGATTGCATTGCCTTTCAGCCGTTTCACCCCCTGCATCACCAACGTCGCGCGCCTCGAGAAGCAGAGGGACTTCGGTGGTGTTTAGGCGCCCTCTGCATGGGCATGTCCATGTCTCGGCGCAACATGACCGTTGGATCAAACTCAGACGGTGCAGATCAGTCACTGTAGCACAAAGCGTGTGGGTGTGTTTGGTTGCATTCTCATCTCAATATAGTGTGTAAGTCACCTTACGAAAAAATCCCAAAACACTTAGGCACGGTACATTAACTCCCTCCCCGTTTATTGTTTTGTGACATATCAACCAATAAGAGACGTGGGCCGTGCACGCTTTCAATGACTTGAGACTAATAAACATGACATGCAGTGGTTAGTTCATTGCATGCAATGCTATTAATTAGCAAAAATACATTAAGTTTTCTCGTTTTTCTCTCCGCCTTGGTCGCAGTGCACAACGTAAGATGACTTACACACCTAGACGGAGTAGTTGTTTCCTCTTCGTCTATTTGTGTTAACCTACTAGTGTGGACTCATGCACCCTTCATGCACTCTGCCAAACACCCAATAGTGGGTCGAGAAGGGAACTTTTGCTCCCATCCCGTGCACCCTTCATACACCCTGCCTAACACTATTCGTGCTTCATATGGTTCATGTTTCGTGGAGTACTGTAGCACCGTACTCTCCGTGCGCTGTAGACCTAGTTCTGTTAACATTGATCTCACCGTTCATTCTCGACCGGACAGTCGAGAAAGCGGTACTATGTTACTACATTACTGTTCATATAGTTGACTGATATGTCTCCAACGTATCTATAATTTTTGATTGCTCCATGCTATATTATCTACTGTTTTGGACATTATTGGGCTTTATTATTCACTTTTATATTACTTTTGGGACTAACCTATTAACCGGAGGCCCAGCCCAGAATTGTTGTTTTTTGCCTGTTTCAGAGTTTCGCAGAAAAGGAATATCAAACGGAGTCCAAACGGAATGAAACCTCCAGAAACGTGATTTTTAGGAAGAATATGATCTAGGAGACTTGGATCCTACGTCAAGAAACAAAAGAGGAGGCCACGAGGTAGGGGGCGCGCCTAACCCCCCCCCCCCCCGAGGGCACGCCCTCCACCCTCGTGGGCCCCCTGTTGCTCCACCGACGTACTCCTTCCTCCTATATATACC